>NC_074720.1:27691144-27994894 GCF_947242115.1 Biomphalaria glabrata | reverse complement strand
AAACAAATAAAATAATTTTAAATTTGCGTTTGTTTACATTAATATCGCTCCAAGGTCTTGGATATTTTTCATTCTAACAATAAACCTATTTTGTTCTTACCCATACCCAACGTGATGGCCCGGTCAGTTCTCCTACGTCTGACTAGCTGCCCTATGGTGTGCCGTCTAGCTGGATACTTCATAAATCTAACTGAAGAAACAAAACTTCTAAACTACTCGAATACACATTTTCTGCAATGTTTCTTTTCTCTTGGATTCTCAGGCTCCAAACTCAGGTGTACTAGTAGTAGTAGAACAAGTATTTGTTTTTAAATAGACATTGTAAACCTTGTTCGCTAATGTTGTGTGCCACTTTTGTCATGTATATGTATCACTTTCATGTCAATTTCTTTGATTTGTGTCAATTGTAGTAATAAAACCATTGTTTTTCACTCTAATTTTTACCAGTTCTATGCACATAATAAACCTACAATAGAATTTAATTTAATAACTATTTATTTGAAATAAACTGTAAAATAAGCATTGGTCAGTATTATTTTTTTTGTCTCTCTTATATTGTGTTATATTGCATGCGATTAAAAAAAACATTATATTAAACAATTGTATTTGAGATATAGATGTATAAGCCTACACTAGACCTAACACTGTTCATCTTAATGTAATTAATAAAGTTTCCTTAAGTTGTATTGAGTTTTCTTCTTATTGTCAATGAAGCTGCTATACTGTGTTGTAATATAGAGATTGAACTAACCATATTCCTGTCAATACAAACAACCTTTGGACGAATTCTAGACACTTGCTGGTTCATACTCGGAACCTATTCTCAGAAGCTATTTCAGTTTTAAATGTTTTTCTAATATATTAGCATTTTTTAGCATTTTTAAAAATTTAAAATATTAATTGTAAGTTATCTATTTTTTAAACCCTGCACTGTTCTAAGACTTTGAACATTACTATTAAAGCTTTAAAAAAAGAAAGTTAATTTTTTTACCGGTATAAAAAGGTTTTGACTCCTTAAGAAAGCCCATGTTTGCAAAACTATACCTTGAAAAGTATATTAATTATTTTTTTTATTATAAACAAAACTGGACGCTAAATGAAATTCAATGCTGCAAACTAAATGTCTACAAACGGAAGAGCTTAAAAACTTTGACCCTGCAGTGTTCAAAAGTGAAAAAGTAATCTAACCAGCGCAGCCAAGGGGGTTTTGAGTTTTGCAGTTAAATCCCCCTCTTCTATAAAACAAAAGAAAAAAAAATGCCAACGACAAGATGAATTACGCATAATAAGAGTTGCGATGACATGGAGACCTTTACGAGGAAAGCGCAAACCGGGACATCCTAGTACAACTTGGCGCCACACTTTCTTGGAGGTCCTCAGAGCAGTTGGGAAGGGGCTTCAGACATTGCCAGTGACAGATTTTTGTGGAAGCAACTTGCCGCTTATTGCGCCGAATGGCGCGGTAGGATCTAAGTAAGAAAGAAGAGCAGATTAGTTGTAGTTGTTTTTTTAACTTTTTAAAAGCAGGATAATGCACTGTAGATACCTCAGAATATGCATTTGTTGGCTTTCAATACTGGAAATGGTGCTTGACGCGGGGCTCCGACGCGAACCTCGATGGTATAGGTCATGGAACTCCCCAGACCCCCTTGTTGGCAAGGGCGGGTAGTGTACAAGTAATCTAACCAGCGCAGCCAAGGGGGTTTTGAGTTTAAAACCCCATATCAGCTGGTTTTGCAGTTAAATCCCCCTCTTCTTTAAAACAAAAGAAAAGAAATAATGCAAACAACAATCCCCAAATTCCAAGAGCATAGCAAAGGAAGATTTTGAATTTAAACCCCCTTCCGAAATTAACGATCAACCCCCTCTTCAATACAAGACTATCCATTCATCAGTCACCAGATTCTATGAGCGCAGCCAACATAAAAACCCCTCTGGCGGGGTTTGAAGCTAAAAAAAATACCCCTTCAGTATATAAAAAAAAAGCAAATAACACACTCAAAATTCTATGACCTTAGCCATAGGGTTTTTTTTAGATTAAACCCCCATTCAGTGGGGTTTGAAGCCAAAAAATACCTCTTCAATATAATTACACACTCAAAATGCTATGAGCGTAGCCAAGCCAAGAGGGATTTGGAGTTTAAACCCCCCTCCTTCAAATGGTTTTGTTTTAAAGTTTTAACCCCCCTCCCGATGGTTTTGACTTTTAAATCCCCCTTTAGAGTGTTATGAGGTTGAAAACCTCTCTCTTTAATATTATTCTAACGCAAACTACAGTCACCAAATTCTATGTGCGTAGCTAAAGGGGTTTTTGAATTTGTTAAAAAAAACCTCCTTAGATTTTTTTATTTTAAAAACCCCAACAGATGATTTTGACGATAAAACTTCCCTTTTCGATATAAAATCTAAAGCAAACTACAGTCACCTAATTCCAATAGTGTAGCCAAGAGAGATTACAAATTTCTACCAGTGGCTTGGCTCCATTAATAAAGTGCAGTGAATAGTCATCTGCCGAAATTGAAAAAGACTAAATGTGGCTCAACAAAGATGGCTAAGACGGATTTTAGGAGTCAGTCATAGAGATCTGGTCTCAATCAAGGAAATCCTATGCCGAACTGGGTGTCGACCCCTTAGTTAGGTTGTGACAGAGTGTCGCATGAGGTTTGCGGGACATGTTCTCCGACAAGATGAATTACGCATAATAAGAGTTGCGATGACATGGAGACCTTTACGAGGAAAGCGCAAACCGTGACATCCTAGTACAACTTGGCGCCACACTTTCTTGGAGGTCCTCAGAGCAGGTGGGAAGGGGCTTCAGACATTGCCAGTGACATATTTTTGTGGAAGCAACTTGCCGCTTATTGCGCCGAATGGCGCGGGAGGATTTAAGTAAGAAAGAAGAGCAGATTAGTTGTAGTTGTTTTTTTAACTTTTTAATAGCAGGATAATGCACTGTAGATACCTCAGAATATGCATTTGTTGGCTTTCAATACTGGAAATGGTGCTTGGCGCGGGGCTCCGCCCCGAACCCCGATGGTATAGGTCATGGCACTCCCCAAACCCCCTTGTTGGCAAGGGCGGGTAGTGTACATTTTTTCCACTAACTCCAGGAAGAACCTATTCTAGGGTACAATAAACGTCTTCCGAAAGAATGAAGGATCAGAATGTAATAAAGATTAATTATGTGTGTACACACACACACACACGTGTTTATTGTATATATATATATATATATATATATATATATATATATATATATATATATATATATATATATATATATATATATATATATATATATATATATATATATATTATAAAGTAGAATGTGAGGTGTATGTATGTATGTATGTGTCACGTACACTATGACCATACATGGTAACAGTTTCGGGTTGTTTGCCAACATAGCTTGACATAGCTGGGAAAAAAAAACAAGCATGTAATTAAATGAACTCCATTGGTTCCGAAAGTTAATTGTTGTACATTAGACTGAAATGATTGGTTGGTCTGGGAGGGGTAAGTTGTTGATCACGTGATTACGAGCTGAAACCCGGATGAAGCGTGTAGCTCCCGGCCAGTCTTGTCTCGGAAGTTGTAGTATTAACATCTAACTTGTATGTAACGTGAAATTGAGAATATATATTTTATTTGTATCAAGACTCAGATATACTATTGAGTAGATTCAATTCAAGTACATTTTAACCATTGTAACTATTTGTGAATAGTGTTTTTAAGTTATTAATTAAAGTAATTGTTTTTGGACGAAGAGAAGTTTCTTCATTGAATTTAGATCGTACTTACATCATATTTGTCAAGTTGTAACTCCTAGACCTAGATGATCCTCTTATCAATTGTCAACATTCTGTATGATCATATTATCAACATAGATCTGTCTACTTCTATACGATCATCTTATCGAAAGATCATTTCAAGATCCTCGGCAATCACGATCATTGATGGTGCAATATAGTTCAAGTCTGATCGTGACAGTAGCTCCATCTTAGAGTATGACATCTACACCATTGATGATCGTGACAGTATGTTACTTATAGACATCAAAACCGCTTGACCAATCTTGATAAAACTAGGCAGGAATGTTCCTTGGGTACTAACTTAGACCGTAGTGTATGTATTGTAGCCCTAAAACAAACTTAAGACCCTAAAAAAATAAAGTTGTCCGACTCAATTACAGCTATAGTATTTTATGGCTCTAGGCCATGTTTATAATGTTGACATGAGAAAAGATAGAAAGGATTTAGACCTAGATCTAATTTTAAGAAATACACTTTGTGCAAATAGTTTTTTACTTTGACACGAAAATACAAAAGAAGATCTATTGATTTCATTATATAATAAAATTAACCTTCAATTTGTGTTTCAAAAGCATTTTTTACATAAATTAGTTCCTTATATCTGTGACTACAGATTTCCTGACGAACATTCTTTCATTAGACAATACCGTAATGAATCGCGTACTAAATATTAATTCGTTTAAATGTTTATTTTAAAATCCCATCCCTAGATCTAAAACTCTAATTCAACTCTAAGATGATAAAACTTCTTTTCGCACAGATAGTTTTATACTTTAACACATAAACATATTAATTAAAGTCCAATCACTTTTTATTTTGATCAAATAAACATTCAAATTTGGTTTTCTAAAGCTACATTCGCTTACGAAAGCTGCGAAGCCGAGTTGAGATAGGCCTAGATCTATATTCATTCATGAATCGCGTACTAAAAATTATTTCGTTTAATTGATCACTTTATAATCCCATTCATTTAACAAAGCTATCGCTCTTTTCGTTTTTAATAGATAAGAATGTATCGACTGCGGGTAAACCCATTTTCGCAAAACTAATTTTATTTTCGTAGCGAAAGAGAAATAACGTGAAAGGATCATCAGCTACGTTTAACATACATCTAAATCCAAATCCACTAGATTATTCAAAAGCATTTTTTACATAAATTAGTTCCTGATATCTGTGACAACTGATTTCCTGGCGAACATTCTTTCATTAGACATTACCAAATGTTTACACATTAACACATCTCTCTACTGAGTCTATTCCTAGGCCTAGGTCTAAAACTCTTATTGAACTCTAAGACTGATAAAACTTCTTTTCGCAAAGATAGTTTTATGCTTTAACACATAAACATACTAATTATTCATTCATATTTTAATCAAATTAACATTCAAATTTGTTTTTCTAAAGCATTTTAATACATTCGTTCGCTGTTCGCTAAAGCTGCCTAGCCGTGTTGAGATAGGCCTATATTCATTAATGAAAAAAGTTCACGCATGCGCAGCACAGAATGAACTCTATAAAAGCCAATTTTTAACTCTATATTAGTATAGATTTAGATCTATGTCTACCTCAAGATCTACTTTATACTTCATACACATGAACATACAAAATTTAGTCTATTCATCTCAAATTTTAATCAAATATATGTAGGTCTACAAGCAAATGTTTTAATTTAAAAAAAAAAATGGATTTAAGCCTATTAGCTATTTTGATTTGATAGCTTCATTCACACTATTTTTACATTGACACATTCGCTTTACTTATTACATTATTATTTCGTTTAATTGTTTACAAAACACTCTCAGTGACTATATCGACAGTAATGCGCAAATAAAGACCCGCGGGTCGCGGGTAACATATGTCTAGTATATATATATTTATATATATTGCTATAACTTAGCAATTAACCTCAACGAAAGTGATATAAAACAGAACGTTTAATAATCAATTATAAACTACATCTAGAGCCAAACTTAGAATCACATCTCAGGCCTTCTTGTTTACATCGCTAATCATCGGCCATCTTCCTTCCTCTGTTCTCTATCATGTCCTCTGGTACACAATGTCGCGCCAAATGACAGTGCGCAATGTAGAATCATAACAATATATATATATATATATATATATATATATATATATATATATAAACCGGGGGGGGGGGAGAAAAATTCCCCCTAACCCCCCCCCCCCCCCGAAAAAAATCCTGGCTACGCCCATGGTACATAGAAATAAGAACAGAGCATGTGACATACTCCTTTGTACCTCAATCTAATATATAAAGTAGAATGTTAGGCGTATGTATGTATGTCCCCGTATAGAAATCAAAACCGTTTCACCGATCTTAATAAAAATTGGCAGAAATGTGCCTTAGGTACCAACTTAGACCGTAGTGTATGTATTGTACCCCTAAAACAAACTTAAGACCCTCAAAAAAAAAAGTTGACCAGCTCTATGAAAGCATTATAACTTCATCGAACTTGGCGTGACCCCTCTATGCCGAACTAGGCCCTGTTTACATGAGAAAAGATCGAAAGGATCTACATCTAATTTTAAGAACTACATTTTGCGCAGATAGTTTTATACTTTGACACATGAAAACACAAAATTTAGTCCATTTATTTCATTATTTAATAAAACTAACCTTCAAATGTGTGTTTCAAAAGCATTTTTTACATAAATTCGTTCCTTATATCTGCGAATGTAGAATTCCTGATGAGCATTCTTTCATTTCACAATACCGTAATGTTACACATGTTTCTATTCCTAGGTCTAAAACTATAATTCAACTGTAAGATGTTATAACTTCTCTTCGCAAAGATAGCTTTATACTTTAACACATGAACATACTAATTATAGTCCATTCATTTCATATTTTGATCAAATTAACATTCAAATTTGTTTTTCTAAAGCATTTTTCATGCATTCGTTCGCTAAAGCTGCGAAGCGTGACCTCCGTCGAAGGTGCCTTGCGAATCCGTGTTAAGATATATTCTAATAGTTTCATTCATTCGCGTACATCTAATTAAAAAGGTCTCGCGTGCGCACGTGCAAAATGAACTCTATCCAAGCCAATATTTAACTCTAGATTACTCTAGATCAGTGATGCCCAAAATACGGCCCGCGGGCCAGATCCGGCCCGCGACGTGGTTCCATCTAGCCCGCTAAAACGTCAGCCCAAAGAATAGAAAATCTCCCTGCCTTTCCTTTCAAACTAAAATGTTGACAAATTTATCTTACCTATGGCCCTTTGATGGATTGGCACCATGACCTTTGACATTAGTACGTTTATGAAATGGAAGAGTTGAAGAAACTACAAGTGGAATTTAGAATCTACCTGCAATAGTGAACATGTCTTTTAGAACATGATAATAAATCAACATATTTTATTTGTAAAGAAAAGTGATTTTTTTTTCTATTTTAAATTACATATAAACGGCCTTATAAAGCAAATAGGCCTATTACGCATTCTTGGTTCGAGCCGCGAATAAAATTGTTTTAGGTCTATTTCATTTCGTTTTTCTACCTCTTCGGTCATGTGGCCCGCGACACGAATGTTGGAAATTAAATTGGCCCGCAGGTTGAATTAGGTTGTGCATCACTGCTCTAGATCTATGGCTAACTCAAGATCTACTTTATTCTTTAAAACATGAACATACAAAATTAAGTCTATTCATTTCAAATTTTAATCAAATATATGTAGGCCTACAAGCAAATGTTTTTATTTGAAAAAATGAATTTAAGTCGATTAGCTATTTTGATAGTATCATTCATACTATTTTTACATTTACGCATTCGCTTTACTTATAACATTGTTATTTCATTTAATTGTTTACAAACCACTCTCAGTAACTCATTGACAGTGGTACGGAAACAAAAAACCCGCGGGCCGCGGGTAATATATGTCTAGTTCGTTTTAAAATGTTAATATTTGAAAAAAAAAAGACTGTATTAATTAATTGTTATTTCCATCTTCAAGGATGACTAATTACTAAAGCTCCATAGCTTGACACCTGAGCCGAATATCAAACACAGCCGCACATATTTCAAGCTGTCTGATTGAAGGAACTAATACATTTAATACGTTTATATAAATATGAACAAAATAATGATAACCTAAACAAAATTTGGTTGAGTTTGATGTCTAGTTCCAATGTCAATCATCCATTCCCCAGTGCACTGGCGAATCCAGAACTTTGGAGTGGGGGGGGGGGGGGGCGGGCGATTTTTTTCCAAACCCTAACGCCCAGTAAACCCTAACCCTATGCATAAACGTGCGTACAGCACACACACACACACACATATATATATATATATATATATATATATATATTCGATATATGATAATAAATTAAGACTGTTTCTCATTCTTCGGCGAAAAAAAAAAAGAAAAAAAACAACAGTCATGTTGAGGCCTTTCTCTTGCAAGCTTGGGGGTCTTGGAGAGCGCTATAAGCTTCCTCAGTGGCAAAAGCGTTTTCTTGCATTTTTCACTGTAGAAACGCATTCTCCTAACATCTACAGCTCATTATTTATCAGTGGGGTTCGGGGCGAAGCCCCGACGCCAAAAGCGTTTTCTTGCATTTTTCACTGCAGAAACGCATTTTCCTGACATCTACAGCTCAATATTTATCAGTAGTGTCACCAAAAGCGTTTTCTTGCATTTTTCACGGTTGAAACGTATTCTCCTGACATCTACAGCTCATTATTTATTAGTGGGGTTCGGGGCGAAGCCTCGACGCTAAAAGCGTTTTCTGGCATTCTTCACTGCAGTAACGCATTCTCCTGACCTACAGCTCATTATTCATTCTATTATAAAGGACCTTTTGAAAAATGTGAAAAAATATTCTAATATGAATTTATAGTCCTTTAATACATTGCAAATACAACAGATTTGTTCTTTGAAAAGATCAGATACCACACATATTTAGATTAAGGCTTTGAGGATCGCTGCCGAAAAAAAAAATTCGATTAATAATATTCAATAAAATTCAAACATAAATTGTGAGTTATAGTCCTAAATTTATTTAACTAGAAAAATATGAGATAGAGTAAAGGTTGGAAAAATGCGACTAGGAAAAGATTATCTGGCTTTTGAACTCATCTCAATCGTGACTGTTATATTGAAAAACTTCGTTTGAATTATAACTTTTCCAAAGCAAAGTCTTTCTTAAAATTTTTTTAATTTTGTAATTTCTTACTATAATACAAAAAGAACAAGATTACAAAGAGAGTTTGTGTTACACAAACTCAGAGGCGGCCCCCGTCGAAGTCGGATCCCTGTCGGATCTGCATATTCGCAAATAATATTCAAGAGGTGATTTAATTTTGATGTAAAATGTTTTACACGTTTCGGATGTTCCTTCAGAGTTGAAGATAATTACTTCCTTGTCCAAACCTCCCGCAGGACGACGGGGGATGGGAGCGGGCAGAGTTTGAACCCTGGGCCATCCATAAATCTGAACGACAGTCCAGCGCGCAAACCGCACGACCAGGCAGCCATCCGATGGTCAAAAGTAATAATGTTTCAAAGATTCATTTGCCGTAAATTTAAATTTAAATTTAATAAAAAAATAGTAGATTAGTTTTAGTATATTAAAACATTACAATATTGATCAAAACGTTTGGAAATGAAAATCTACACTTTTTTTTTACACTTTAAGTTTAGAAATTGAAATTCTACATCTTAATCTAGTCTATTTTAGTCTAAACTAGATCTAGAAATTATAGATCTAGACTCTAAAATAATTTTAATTAGAATATAAATCCAGATCTAGATATACTGTAATAAAAATCTAGATCTAGTTTTAAAAAATCTAGATTAGATCTAAATCAAGATATCATTCCTTTTTTAAACTCGAGTCACATAACGAGGCTTAATAAACATTACTATACCGAGTTCTTTTTTCATTTGAAGAATTAATTCCATATAACGTCAGAGGGAAAAAAAAACACTACGTCACACGGCCTAGCTAGACTAAAAATCGCCTTCATCTATAAGAGCCATTTATCGAGTGTTCATAGACTTTGGTGCACCGAGTGCGTTCTTTAAGCATTTCATTTAAAGAATTCATTCCATATGACGTCAAAGGAAAAAAAAACACTACGTCACACGGCCTAGTTAGAATAAAAATCGCCTTCATCATTACGAGCCTTTTATCGAGTGTTCATAGACATTGGTGCACCGAGTGCGTTCTTTTAGCATTTCATTTAAAGAATTCATTCCATATGACGTCAAAGGAAAAAAAAACACTACGTCACAAGGCCTAGCTAGACTAAAAATCACCTTTATCAACACGAGCCATTTCTCGAGTGTTCATAGACATTGGTGCACCGAGTGCGTTCTTTTAGCATTTCATTTAAAGAATTCATTCCATGTGACGTCAAAGGAAAAAAAACACTACGTCACACGGCTTAGTTAGACTAAAATATGTTTTCATTAATACAAGCAATTTTTTCGAGGGTTAATAGACATTGGTGCACCGAGTGCGTTCTTTTAACATTACATTTAAAGAGTCCATTCAAAGAAAAAAAATTCCATTACCTCACAATAGGCTAGTACCGGTACCATAAAAAAAATGTCTTTATTTACACGAGATATTTAACGAGGGTTCATAGACATTGGTGCACTGAGTTCTAATAGATATTATTTAAAAAGGATCAAAGCCACATTGTTTTTGCGTTTTGTCTGTCAGTCGGTCTGTCCGTTATCTTGATATAAAAAAAAACAACTAAAAGTTATTAAAAATTGATTAACCTTTATTTTACGTTTCAAAACATCGCAATAATTTTTAGGTATGAACACAATTGAAAAGTTTATATAATAGATTGTTCCGGATGTTTGTATAAATAGTAAAAGAAAAAGAGAATTTCAGATAAATGTAATACCGTTAATTAAATTTTTTGGATGGTCTCGTATAAAAATTAGATGTACTACAGCCACGTGGAGAGATTTTCATACCTTACTTTGGTGTTTGGATTCTGTTTTCCTTAAAAATCGGAACATAATATTAACGATAATTAGATTTTTTAATGTTTTAGGTAGAAAGTTAAATGTACTGTAAGAGAGTAGTGAGTTAAAATATTTTTCATAAAAATCCGTAAAAACATTATTTCGTAAATGAGAAGATTATTTGTTTATTAATTAGAAGAGGGAGTTCAAACAATTATTTGGCGTTAGTAGATTTTTAAATAAATTCGGAAATTTCTGGCGACGATTTGTAAGAAACAAAATCCGGAACTTTCTTTATCGATTACAAAACTTCTATGTTATGTTTTACAAGAAAATTAAATGTCTAAAAAGTAATTTTCAGTAATCAATTCTAGTAAATTACTTTTTTTAAAAGCCTTATGCGATTTCAAACAATCATTAGGCATAATTCATGTTTTATAAAACAATATCCGGAACATTTTTACACTTAATGAAATATAAGTCAGTATAGAGATTATGATTTAGCATTAATATGCTATTAACATAAAAAACGGAACAACATATTATTGATAATGTGTTTTTGCAACGTTTAAGCATGGAAATTGAATGTAATATAAGTTAGAAGAGCAAACAAACATTTGTTAGTTTTGCACAAAAAAATCCGGAAAAATCAATTTTAGATACTTAAAACTATTGAGATGTTATGGGAGGAACATTAAAGGGTAAATCAGATTTTCAATGGCTTTTAGAGTTCTAGTTTTTTAAATCTAATCGTGACGGACAAACCGACCAACAGACAAAACGCACAAAAATAAGCTTCTTTTATTCGGATGGGGGCACTAAACAAAAAATAAATAAAATCTGATTTTTAAAAAAAGTTTAAGGAATTGGTTTAGCACCTGATCATGTTGCGACGTTACGCTACTGCACGAAAATCGCTGCATAAAAAGTCCATTTAAAAAAATGTGCGTGATATTTACATACAAAGTGCATTATTAGCCTTTATAAACAAACAGAAATGTTTTCTTTTAATTTTAGCAGCTAGTTGACCAGAAAAAACGTCTTTAACTATTATTTGTATTTGTTGTAAACATTTCCTGTACATTTTAAAAATATATTTGACTTAGTGATACTGAAAATACACAAAAATTGTCCATCTTTGTTAGCATATTGTAACATTGCCTCCCTTACATTTACGTAATTGTTTTAGAATTGGTGTATTTTTATGAAAAAATCGCTTGCATAATTAATTTTATAAATTAAACGGTTTGCTTTTAGAAAACCAAAAGTAGCCGTTGCACCTAAACTTTTCAAGCCGGATTTAATGATGAAATAATATTTTTCATATCTCTTCTAGTTTTCGAGATCTGAGTGTGACAGACGGACAGACGGACATTTTGCACAAACCTAATAGCGGCTTTTTCCCCTTACGGGGGCCGCTAAAAAGTATTGGTTTGTCCGATGGGGGGTAGGTGATTGCATGTATCGCACTTCCACCTGTTTATATTATATAGATATTCGACTAATTTTGTTCACATACTATGATTTCTCCATAAAAGTAGGACCGCCCCCCCCCCCCCCCACGCATTTAAAGAGTTTAGATGGGAAGGGCAGTAGAGGTATTCGCTCCTCCCCTTCCAATCGGCCAACAGGTGAACGACATAATATAAAGACCGGTTAAAATACAAATAACAAGTTTTAATCGTAAAGATATTTAATTGATTCTGTTTGCAAGCTGTGATTTCAACAAATAAATAGGACCGCCCCCCCACTCGAAAGTTTATGGGGAGGGGGGTGGCGGATTGATGCCATCGCCCCCTCCCGACCCTTCCAAATCGGCCAACATACTAGAAGGGGGGGGGGCGAAATAATCTAAAAATAGGTTGAAATATAAATAATTAGTATATATTATTAACATAAGTAATAGATTCGTATACAAATTGTGTGAATTCTATACAAAAATTCGTCCGCTTCCTTCCTTCGGGGGTGGGGGTCCGGCCCCTACCGCCCCCCCCCCCCCTGGATCCGCCAGTGCCCCAGTGGAATCTATTTCAGCCATGTTCTCTAGAGAATGACAGTATTCTTTACAAATATTTGAGTGCACTCACACAAAACGTCCACAGAACGAAAAAACTCGCACTAGACATGACGTGAGAGAGACGGAGAAACTCGAGAAGGATCATAATGATTGCAGACGTCTCTTGTGCGAACAGCATAAAAGGTTCTACTAAAACAAGGTTACAAAGACAGTTTGTGTGATAACACAAACTCAAAATCGGTCCCCGAAGTGATCCACCCAGGCAGGTAAAATGCAGGTATCAATATTTTCAGAAAGAACATCAGAATTAAATTCTATCAAAGACAAATGACAGAGAAGAATGGAGAAAGAAGGTTGACAGATCTTGTGTGGTGCCCCAGCGGTCCAGCAGACCAAAGGATAGGTGAAAGTAGATTTGAAGTTAATGCAAACCTGGCCTAACTAATGTCTTATAATTAATATGTAATTCATCTAATTGATCTCTAAAGGGTCACTCTCTTATTCAAATCCTCGAAAAAAAAATATTCCACGAGTTAAGCCTTCAATGGCTATTGTGTATAATTATTATTTACGCGATAATTTGAAAACCTACTTATTTATTGTTTTTTTTAAATTATATCCAACTTATATGCATACTAAATACATTTTTTCTCTTTAAAAAAAAGTTAACAGTATTTTTTTGGTAAATGTAGTAGTTACCAGGACAGAACTTACATAACATAGCAATACAAAAAGTAAAAAAAAAAATATTTTTTAACAAAAAATCTAATACCATTTGCATAAATGTGTTAAAAATAAGGTACATATTTGCTTCCCCTACTAAAGAGCCTTCCGTGTTTGTTTCTATTAATAGTGAATAGTTGTAAAAGTGGTGTTTTTTTAAAAAAAAAACTGCTTGCATAAGTGATTTAAAAAATAAGATTTTTCGATTTTAGAAAAGAAAAAAGTAGCCGTTGCATCAGAACTTTGAATCGACTAAAATATTATGATTTCGGATTTTCACTATCTTTTCTAGTTTATGAGATCTAAACGGGACGGACAGACATTTCACACAAAACTAATAGCGTCTTTTCCCCTTTCGGAGGCCGCTAAAAAAAGACATTTCTTATTTGTAATAATGTCTAAAGTCCATGTCAGAGAACATAATGACACGCAGGGTAAAAAGAACAAAAAGGGGGTTTCAGAGAGAGAGAGAGAGAGAGAGAGAGAGATGATGACGAAGGAAAGAGAGGGGGACGTTTAATTTCATTGCAACATACACACTAATTCACGGGCTAAAACGTAGGTTAGTGGGATCGCTCAAATGTTGCCGTTTATTAAAATTTAAAAAAAAAAAAAAAAAAAAAAAGAAGGGGGTATTCCGGCCATATAAAACAAGAAATAGCCTTGGGAAAAAATCAACGAAGTAGCCGGTGTCTAATGCTAGTATAATCTATACTCTCAAAATTACCATTACTAAAGAGATACAAAACACCGATAGCAGACACAATAACTCTTTTGTCCCCTTGGCAATTATATCATTCAATAAAATTCAACTATCTGATGTAAACTTTTCACATGTAAATTATGAGTGAGTCTGGTATGAATGCTTATTTTGTTTTTCTATAGTTATCGTGTTTTGTTTGGTGTAATGCACAAATTGTAAGACCAATTTCGATATGGATAAAAAAGACGCAAGTTACAAAACTATAGAAGAGGATCCTAGCAATGAAATTGAGATGCTATAGAGTATAGAAGGATCCTAGATATCACTTACAGAAACCGCATCACAACTGAAGAGATGTGGAACAGAATCAAAACGGCAATTTGGCCCCACGATGGCCTGCTGACCAATGTAAAAAACAAACAAACAAACGCAAACTAAAACTTTATTGCCATATTACAAGGTCCTCGGGACTCGCGAAAACCTTCCTTCAGGGAAAGAAGCAGACAAAGAAAACGATGGTAACACACCAATGAGTGGACAGGTATGTCACTGGAAGAGATTCTACTTTAGACAAAAGACATAACAACGGAGGAAGACAGTCGACAGATCATGTGTGGTGCCCCAAGGGATAGATGAAGGTAAATAATCCACTGCTCAAAGTAGGCTTATGTGTGAGTGAGGCTTATGATGCGGACTGTTTCATTGGAAATAAATTTTAAAAAAGACCAAAAAAAAAACCCCAATAAAAGCGCTTTTAAAAAGCAAAAACAAAAGTTATATTCCCGCCCATCAACCAATTGGCTGCAGTCGGGGGCTGTTAGCCTTAGGTAGGGCGTATACTACTAAGTCTAAGTGAGTGAAGTGGGTAAATAGGCTTTAATTATTATTACATTTTTCGCTTCATCTTTTGGAAAGGCTGGAAAAATATTGTCTCATGTTTGAAGAACTGGTTTTGGGACTTTCTTTGAAATGTCCAACAAGAAAACATCGATCGACCGTGAGAAAACGGGGGGCCGGGGGGGGGGGGCACACCAACAGGCTGATCAGGTGGGTAAAGGTAGAGAAAGAGAGATATCTATATATAGATCTAGGTGAGAAAGTATGGACACAGTTTTATAAATTAAACATAATTGCGTAACAATCAAATCGGAGGAGCCCGTTGCAGGTAACGGTTCCCAAGATGTTTACAGGTTTATTATGAGGTTTAAAAAAAAACTATATAATTTCTACAGGTCAGTGAATATAAAAAAAATATGGCGTCGCAGGAAATGGGGTAGCATAACACAACAAAAGAGAAAACAATACATTTAGAATTTTAGATCTACTAGACTTAAGTTCTTGATCTTAGTAAACTGTCATGATTAGATCTAAATCTAGATATATAGATCTATGGTTTGCGCTTTTAAATGAGCTGGTTAATCGGAAAATCATTTGTAATTCAAGGTAATTTAAAAACCGAAATGAAATATTCTAGTAAATAGTCTCTAGTCACATCTCATCTTAGATTAGACGTCTTAGTTACAGTACTAGACTACAGTAACTAGAGTCTAATAGATCTAGTTACTACTAGATCACTAGATGATCTAGTAATAGTTAAAGTTGGTAATTTTATACTATAGTGTCTATAGTCATTAAAGTTAAAGAGAAATATTAAAATAAATAATAAAAATCTGGTTGATTATTTATTATTAGCGTTTCGGGTCAGTCGTAAACTAATAAATTTAGTAATTAGTCTACGACTACCTAATGTAATACCCTAACTAATACCCTGCCCTAGCCCCAGATTCTAGATTGACTAGATCTAGATCTAGTTAAAATCTAGAATAGAGTAAAACAGCGACCCAGCGTCAACACAACAGACAGTGACGTTTTGTACTCTAAGGCTATCCAGAAAAACCACTTATTATCAATATAACTCCTTTATTTTAATGTTTTTACCGGAACTGCTTTATTGCTACTTTATGTCAGTTTTGAAGTAACATCTGGATTAATCTGGAACAAAGACCTGGAGAAACACCATCACCATAATTGCCATAAAAAAAAAACATCAGGTATTTATCAATACCTGCCTCAGGAAGATTCTTATCAGCTGGCCAGACAAGATCTTAAAGGGAACTGTGGCAAAGAACAAACCAGCAACCATGGGCGTAGCCAGGGTGGGGTTCTTGGGGTTCAAACCCCCCCCCCCCAAAATGAAATCCCCCCCCCCCACCCCTGGGGGGGGGAACGGAATTAAGTGTCTAATTTTTGCTTTCATTTTGTTTATTTTAGGTGAGATTTTAATACTAAATCATCACCTACCACAGCACAGTCGAGGCAGTTTTGAGTTAAAAACCCTCTACCAGGGGGTTTTGAGTTTAAATCCCCCTACCAGGGGGTTTTGAGATTTAAAAAAACCCTATCAGGGGGTTTTGAGATACAAATCCCTCTACCAGGAGGCTTTGAGTTTAAAACCCCCTGCAGGGGGTTTTGAATTTTAAACCCCCTACCAGAGGTTTTTGCAGTTAAATCCCCCTCTTCTATAAAAAAAAAACAAAAAAACGCAAACAACAATCCTCAAATTCCAACAGCACAGTTGAGGAAGATTTTGATTTTAAAACCCCCTCCAAAATTTACGATAAACCCCATCTTCAATATAAAAAAAGCAAATTACATACTCAAAATTCTATGAGCGTAGCCAAATGGATTTTGAGTTTAACACCCCCCCCCCTCCAGCTAAAAAGTACCTCTTCAATATAAAAAAAAGCAAATTACACACTATAAAATCTATGAGCGTAGCCAAATGGGTTTTGAGTTTAAATCCCCCTCCTCCAGATGGCTTTTTCTTTAAAGTTTAAAACCCCTCCAGATGGTTTTGAGTTTAAAATTCCCTACAGAGCGTTTAGAGTTGAAAACCTCTCTCTTCAATATTATTTTAAAGCAAACTACAGTCACCAAATTCAAAGATCGTACCTAAATGGGGTTTTGAATTAAAAACAAAACAAAAAAAACTCGAGATTTCTTAGTTTAAAACCCCTCAACAGATGATTTGACGAAAAAACTTTCCTTTTCGATATAAAATCTAAAGCGAAATACAGGCATGTAATTCCAAGAGCGTAGTCAAGAAAGTTTACAAATTTCTACCAGTGGCTTGGGCTCCATTTATAAAGTTTAAAGTTTTCTGCCGAAATTGAAAATCATTAAATGTGTCTCAACAAAGATGGCTAAGACAGATTTTAGGAGTCAGTCATAGAGATCGGGTCTAAATCAAAGAAATCATATGCCAAACTGGGAGTCGAATCCTTAGTAAGGTTGTGACAGAGCGTCGCATGAGGTTTTGCGGGACATGTTCTCACACAAAATGAATTACGCAAAATAAGAGTTGCGGAAACCCTCCCCGAAAAAAAATCCTGGCTACGCCCATGCCAGCAACCCATTTGTTATGGAGTATATATGTGTGTTTCTATGGTAATGGTGGTAAGAGACAGGGTGTCCCTAACAATGGCAGGGCACTTTGTGAAACAGATTGCGCGGGTCCCAGTCTGGGTAGGGATAATGATAATAAGTGAAAATTTAAATTTTTAGTAGAAAATTAAAAAAAATGTGTCCTTACATTTTATTCATTCTTTAGAAAATCACAGTCTTCTAATTAACTTTACCAGGCTTGCGTGTACTGAAGTCACACAGTATATCATCGAAATTCTGTTTCCTACATAGTTACATGTTCAACAGCAAGAATCGGAAAATTGTTTAATGTATCTTCCTGAATAGTTGACCTCAAGTAATTCTTGAGTAGCTTGAAGCTTGAGAAGCTTCTTTCACTAGATACCACAGTCATGGATATTGTTAAAAATATTCTGAGTACAACAAAGTAGTTTGGGAATGCAGTGTATCTTTCATTAGTGGACATATTTATAAGCTAAAATTTCTACCGGGGTTTTGACAGTATTTGCTACTTCTCGCCCACATATATTTGCTGACTGGACCGTTGATGATGTCAATGCTTGCTCGAGGCTCGCTGTAAACTTTTGTATGTCATCACCCTAAAGGCTCTTGAACTGACAAGATAGCCAAATTGATTGTTTGATTTTAGCTGTTCGAATCTTGGCTAAAGGGATTGTTCACAATTTAAGAACTGTTAATAGAATAAGCACAAAACTACTATCGCTCTGTTCTTACGAACCCTAATGACAACGCAGTCAGAACTCTCTATAAAGCTTCTTGTCACACTCTGCAGACAAAGGTCAGGGAACTAAAAAGTAATTGGTGACTTCAGCTGTCCGTAAACATGCTGTAGTTTAGTTGAACATGCGGTAGCTTAGTTGTTTTTTGCAATTATCTGTTTCTTTTGTGTTGATAAGGTTACAGTCTGCTGAAATGTATTTTTCTTAGTCTAGTGTGAGATCTTCTTTAAACAAAATCTCTTTGTTTACATAATTAGCTAAAAAAAAAAAAAAAATTAATACAAAACTTATCTGTTTCTGTCCAAATGTCATGCTGATTTCGATCAAACTATTTTGTTGAAATGAATAATTCTTAATAAATTATTCATAATTTGCTTTTAAATTTTCTTTCTAAAACTGTTTTTCAAAATAATTTTGTGATCTTTGCAAAGATAGCCCTCAGAGTTATAATGATTTTCAATTTTCTTAAACTAAATGATCTTCTCATCTTAGTGAAAATGACAGTTAAAAATTCAGCAAATAATTTTTAAATTACTTTTTCTGAATGTTTTTGAAAGATGAATCAACATATTAAATTAAAAAACCAAGCTTTTTCAATTTTGTTTTAATGTATGTAGCTCACAAAAAAAGGAATTAGGTCTCGATACTGGAATTTGTGCTTTGCAAATATATTGCACATTATAAAGCCTATCATAAGGGTTATATATTTTGAGTTGTATCTATCTTCCTAGATATATAACAAAGGAACCTAACAATTCTTTATTTTTTCAGCATATATTTCAAAAGTTATAATATTAATGATTATTTGTTATACTTGCAGATGACCATATCTGTAGGTGACTATGTTAAGGTCATCTATGAATTTGAAGGGGAAGCATCCACAGACTTATCACTCAAACTAGGAGATGTAGTTTTTGTGACAGATGTTGTGGATAAAAACTGGTTCACTGGCTACCTGGTGGGGGATAAGAATCAAAATGGAAATTTCCCAGCAGCTTTTGTTGAACTTTTAGTTTTACCTTCAATACTGACTGGGCAGAAACTATTCTTGGCAATTGAAGATTTCCCTTCAGGGCAGGTTGATGATCTAGATTTTGTTAAAGGTGGGCACGTCAGTACTATTAACTTGTTTTCTTAAGCTTACAAATTTATGATCAATAAAAGATAAAATTAATGTAATTTTAATCTTTGATTTTTTTTTTTAAAGAAATGTTATAGATATAGCTTATTTTCATGTTGCAACTTGCGACAATAAAATATAAACTAAATATTATCGAGGGATTTAAAAATGTTTTTGAAAGTTGAAACAATTTTGGATGTAATTTTTCAGCTTTCTCATTTTTTTTGTGAGCAAATATTTAGATTTTATTTTTAACTTATCAACTATATTTAATATAAAAAAATGAATTTAATTTTTGCAGGTGACATTATTTTAGGTTTGAAACCTATTAATGAAACTTGGTGGAAAGGAAAGAATGGCCCTTTAAAAGGAATATTTCCACTGACATTTGTCACAGAACTTTTAGTGGAGTGTGGGCTAAGGTCCAGGTCAGTAAGTGCCCGCTCCAACAGTCTTATCTCTTCTGGGGGAGAAAGTTTTGATGGTGGCAGCGTGAGTACAGCTATCAATGACCTCCTCAGCCTGAAGAAAACAGTCTTTGCTCGAGCACTGGTGGACATCAAACCACAACTTGATGGTGAGCTGGCTTTCCAGCGAGGAGATGTCATTGAGTTGACTGACGCGATTGACAATGACTGGTTTTACGGCAGGTGCCACAATAAGGAAGGTTTAGTCTCCTCTGTTTGCATTGAGTTTTTAGATTCTGTGGGTGATGATAATTCCAACAATGAAGATAACCAATCATCTGATCCTAACCTTTATAATTCCCATGTAGATGACTACCACAAGAGAACTGATTATGTTGAATCCAGAACTTTTAGCAATGATTCCTACAACAGTGAAAACACAAGATCCCATGATGCAGAGATTACAGCTTATGGGAGAGTTCTGTACCCCTTTAGTGCGCAGCTCCCAAATGAGCTGTCAATTTGTGAGTCTCAGCTGGTCACCTTGATACAACATGTGGATGATGACTGGACAGAGGGAGAAATTGATGGAAAAAGGGGAATATTCCCTACCAACTTTATTGAGATCATTGTGGATTGTCCTTATGCTTGTAATAAAACATCTACAGACAGAAGTAATGATGTAAGCCCTTTTATTCAAGACACAAACTGTAGTAATGATACACAAAAAGAGAATGCAACATTGCAGAAACTAACAACTGGTCATGATAGAAGAACAGACCAGCCATTGGTCAATGATGTATCAGAAAGCCATGAAATTGGTCTTGTTGTGCACACCTTTATTGCAGAGGTCAGTCAGGATGTCACTGTGTCTGAAGGAGACACAGTGGAAGTACTACGACATGTTGATCAGAATTGGCTGGAGATAAAAACTGACACTGGTCTGAGGGGGATGGTACCTAGAAACCATGTGGATATCATTGGACCTTGGCCACTTTCAGTTTCTAGAAAAGAAACCTTCCCAGTTGTTCCAGTCATATCCAATAGTGCATGCAGCTCAATTCACCCTATTGAAAATGGTGTAGGTCTAGACATGTCAAATCATGAAGTTAAAACAAAATCAGAATCTAAAGCAGATTTGCCATCCAAAGTAACATTTAATGATAATCCATTGCCAGTGCAGATGAAATCATTACCTCCAGCTATTTCAATTACACCTAGAGTGAAGCCCATCCTAAAGCCAAAACCTTCCCTAATTAACAAACCATCTCTTCCCCCTAAGCCTTTGTTGAGTGTAAAAGCTCTGAAGCCTGAGTCAAATCATAGTAGTAGTTCAGTGCCAGTAAGTCCAACATCTCCATTGATTGATGTTGGTGTACAAAAAGCAGAGATCAAAAGAGCAACAACTCCAGACAATATTAAAAGCACACAGATTCAGTCAGGCCTGACAAATATATCTGAGTCAGTTTCAGAGCAGAGTTCAGCTCCTGACAGACCATCTCCACCGTCAATAAGAAACATAGAACCTTTAAAAAAAATGAAAGATATTGGATATACTTCTAATTCCCAAAGTTTTTTTGCAAGAAGTAGCCCAATAACTGCTCCAGATAACAGGAGGCGGTCAGCATCAATAGCTGAACAGGAAATATTTAACAAATCCAAGTCATCACCATCTGAGGAAAAAACTTCCTTTGTGAATAAAGGATTTCAGATAGAAATAGATGAGGGTAATTTAGTGGATGTAAAGTTGGACAAGCCCCCAGCCCCTAGAAGACCTCCTCCAAGAGCTGCTCCTCCTAGACCTCAAAGTGCAACAACAAGCTCAGATGGTTTTGACTATCCTATAAAATTTAAGGCACCACCTCCTCGTCCTACAGGGCCTAGGATAGCACCAGCTCCAGGCAAAACTCTACTTATACCTACCAAGGTGGAAATACTACCAAAAATAATACCAAAACGACCTGCTCCAAAAGCACCTTCACTTCCTGGTAGCTCTGCTAATTCAAATCAGGACATTAAACTAGAGAGTAAACCTCACATTCAGCCACCGCGCAGAGCTCCACCCCGGCCAGCTTCCTTTCCTTCCCCCCCTGCCTCACTCTGCCCTGGAGACCTGATGTCATTTAGTCCTGGGGATGTGGGTGAGTGGAATTATTTTATTACTTTGATTCTCTGGAATTTTAAAAAATGCATTATAGATTTTTGTACAATTTAACCATAATAAATAAAAAGACCATTTCTTTTGATGCTATATTTAATAAACAAATAGACCATTTTTTTAGAAAGCTTTTATATCAACTCACTGTCTAGTACAATTTTTGTACATGTTATTTCTCCAACTTCCCATTCTCAGAACAAGTTAAAACTTTACACAATTATACACTGTGCTTAAAAAAACATGAATCAATAAGAAATGAACCAATTAATTATTAACTAGTGGTATTTACTTATTTTTGATACCAAAAAGGGAAATTAAACTTACAGTATTGATAGATGGTTTAAAAAAAAGTTCTTCCCTTCAGATAACCATGTTTCTTAAAAACTTATTTTTGTTAATTTATTTTTAATGCTTTATTTGATCATGGGTTTGTGTTGGTTGAGTGGTTAAGTGTTTGGCTTCTGAGCCTTGGTTCCTGGGTTGAAATCTCAGTGAAGACTAGGATTATGAATTTTGAGATTTTTAGGGCACTCCTGAGTCAACACAGATGGGTACCTAACTTTAGTTGGTGAAAGTAAAGGCGGTTGGACATTGTGCTGACCCTGCTTGTTAACCATTAGCTAAAGAAACAGAAACATTATCTGCCCTCTAGATCACAGGGCCTGAAAAGGAAACTTTACTTTTGTTTTTCTATATTTGGATAATGCATCTTCTGAATGAACTAATTGACTTTTAAATAAGAATTTCATATGTTCTCATTCCATTTTCCTTATTTTTCTTTTCTAATTTCTATGTGCTGTTTGGATCCAACAGATTCTATAGGATCATTTAGTCCTGAACTAGTAATGGATATCAAGTCTAAGCTGGAGGAAAATCAGAAAGACATAAAGGTATCTCAATTCTCTTTCAACACACTCTGTAACCTCCTTAGGAACACTGGTCACAGAACTCATTACTGATAGTTCGGTGTCAGAAGCTTGTTCTTATCCTTGTCATTGCTCTACTTTGATAGTGTAAGAAGGTTTTTTATCATACAAAGGGAAACAGCAGAAAAAAAACCATTGTATCATTTATTTATGTCAGTCCTTTTTTCCTCCAAAGTTAGTTTAGAAATATCTTTTGTAGTACATCGCCATATTTCTCATTCATTAATGTGACAATAAAATTATGTGGACACAAAGTAATTGTCCAGTAGCTAGTTACCTTTTTGTGTTGCTACGTTCCCAATTGACTCAGTTTCAATTCCATTTTTCTGGTTTGAGTTTAAGCATTGTCCACATTCAGTTCCTATTTATTTGCTCATTATTTTTCAAGTTTCATTTATTGACCATTTGGTTCTTTTATCAAACCAAGCATGCATACAACAAAAAAAACCAAGCATATAGAAAACAATAACAAAACAAGCATATACAAAAAACATAAATAAAATAACAACAAACCAAGCATATTATAAAAAAACAACAAGCATACATATAAAATAATAACTAAACAACCATATATAAAATAACCAAGTATATATATAACAATAAACCAAACATATTTAAACAACTTTTTAGAAAAAGACATTTACACTTCAAACTGAATTACAGAATCAAACATTTTTACTGTGTTACCTACAACATACATCTATTTTTCTTTGTTGGGTAAGAGTGTGGGTTCTCCATTAACATGTTCTTATGTATAGTGTCTTTATTTTAACATAGCTAATTTTGGTTATATAATCACATGGCTTCAACCAACCATTTCCAAAAGAAAAAAAAAAGTTTTCTTTTTATAAGTATTGACAAAGTAACTACAAAAGTAAGGAAAAAAGAAATGTTTTTTTTTTCTTCTTCTTCTTCTTCTTCTTAAACTGTCAGGTAGAGTTGAGCAATCAGCTCTTGGAACTCTAGGCCAGCAAAAGTGAACAAGAGCTCCCTCTCACCGGCCTGAATGAGAACAATGTACACTGTTCTGTCTGATGGGTGGGTCAGACTCGCTGCAAGAGACCGCATACACTAAGACCCCGCCATTTTCCTTTTCTATACCAGGATAACTGTTAAAATTGTGTGCAACAAGGGACATCAACTCTGACTGTTCTATAATTTAAAGCAGTTGTCTCCCCTCTAAACTAAACACTATAACTAAACACATTAATTTAAAAAACGTTAACTGTACTCGCTGTTCAGTTTTGAGTTACCTCCAGCGTTGTTGCTGCTTTATTTTCTCCCAATATTCTATTTCTAGAGCTGGCAGCCTTTACAAAGTGGTAGATATGTTATTTTCTACAAATATTCTATTTTTAGAGCTGGCAGCCTTTACAAAGTGGTAGATATGTTATTTTCTACAAGATGGACTATTCTGACTTAAACGAAAGTCTGTAGTAGTGGTACTTCTAGAAGAACTCGACCCAAATGTTAGTATACTTTGGACTAATAGACTACACTTAGAAGTTTAAACCCAGTTTTGATGTGACTTGATTTAAGTCAAGTCTGATTGTGTGTGAGTGATGGTTTGGAGGATAGATTAAAACGAGGACAAAAACTGACATAGGGTAGAACTTGTTTGGAGACAGCGAACGGTTGGATGACAGTGAAATGATAGGGTAGAACTTGTTTGGAGACAGCGAACGGTTGGATGACAGTGAAATGATAGGGTAGAACTTGTTTGGAGACAGCGAACGGTTGGATGACAGTGAAATGATAGGGTAGAACTTGTTTGGAGACAGCGAACGGTTGGATGACAGTGAAATGATAGGGTAGAACTTGTTTGGAGACAGCGAACGGTTGGATGACAGTGAAATGATAGGGTAGAACTTGTTTGGAGACAGCGAACGGTTGGATGACAGTGAAATGATAGGGTAGAACTTGTTTGGAGACAGCGAACGGTTGGATGACAGTGAAATGATAGGGTAGAACTTGTTTGGAGACAGCGAACGGTTGGATGACAGTTGCAGCAAGGACTTAGTCGTTTATGTTTGTTCTAGTCGACCAACACAAAAAAAGTTCAAATTGAAATAGTTCATGCCTGTGAGTTTGCGTGAAACGTCTACCACGCTAACAATACTGACCTGCTAACTGCAACAGGGAGCTAGTTGCTAGTTATTGCTGGTGGTTTGTTTGGGACGATACGCGTGTTGAATAGTGTTTGTCATCGTCACATAACTAGGACTATACCTAGTCACTGCATGTCCACACACTTCTACACAGGTACACATACATTGGTTACACTTGTGATCCTAGGACTGACACTGACAGGCTTAGTATATTTTATGTTTAAAACCTTATTCTTATTTGAAAACTATTCTATGACTGACATCTAACTGTTAAGTTTCTCAACAACCAATCAGTTGGTACTTATCACATTCACGTGAAACTGTCTTTGGACTTTGATTCTCATATTCTCCTCATATATTATTGTTAAAGTGAATCACCTCCATAGATATGTCTCCGCTCCGCACTAACGTCCAAGGTGTATGCAAAGTATGGGCACCCTTTGTCAAATCCTTTGTAAAATGCGTGTACTGTTTTAAGTGTTTCTCTTGTCATATTAATGGAAATCTAGAACTGTTTCTTCAATCGTAAAATAGATTTGCTTTTTGAGTTCTTTCAATTAATCGATTTCATTTCCTTTTTTAACTTTGACCGCTTTACCAAACTTTATTTATTGAAAGAGTCTTTAAATAGTGTTGATAAAAAATACAATCTACATAACTAGGCCTAGGTCTGTTAGTTCTTCACACAATGGAATCGTCACAAGATCTAGTAAATTGCAAATCCAAAATGGATAGAATAGTCTCCCCTAGCAGTAGCAGAGGACAAGAAATGCATTGAACTCCGTTGTGCTTTGATAGGTGGAGATAAGAAACTGGAGACAATATACTTCACATTTTAGATAGAACTCTGCTCTAGGATTACGTGACAAACATTTCAATGATTCCGAGGAGTGAACGCATGGCATTCAGTGGGGAAGAACATTCGCACAACTTGTTTGGTGTAGGCCTCTCTTCTATAGGAAGACCTTTGGTAAGTTTGTTTCTGTTTGATGTTCTTACATTAGTCAGAGCGATAAGTACCATTTTTTACAAGTATTCACTTTGAATAGCAAACAAAACAGCAGGGACTATATTAATACGCGAGGTAAATATCTTTTATATTTGTATACATGTTTATGCAAACGGTTTTGTTCTTTTGTAAAATGTTATAGGGCCTACACAATGTTTGTATTAATAAATTCAATGCTTTTTTATTGTACAAGCCACTAATATTTTAAAGAAAATGTTTAATTTAAAGAGGAAGAAAACATTTAGTATGTATACAAGTCAAATATATTTGTAAACAACATTTAATACGCATTTTTCCTTATGACTTAACGTAATATGTTCCATCATACACAAATGTATGACAATTTACAAACCCATCAATTAGATAATCATTCAATAACAACTGTTAGGCCAGGCTCACATTGAACCATATCTTCATGACATTCCTTTAATTGAATACACCTGAATATTAACAATGTAATATTAACAACAGTTGTATATCTCCATATCCTGCGGTATCCTAGCGTAAGTCGGCTTTAAGAAAAATACAATAATTTCGTCAACACTTTTTGTCTCTGGACGGAGCTAGGGTTGTGTTTGTTGATAGTTTGTAGTTCATAGTTTTTTTTTGTTATTCACGCTGAAAAGGTGAGACATCACAGGCCATGAAATAACATACTCAAAGTATAGTTTATGTAATTACATCTCCCTTCCCTCTTTATTATGTTTTTTTTTTCGTTACCTTATTCGGAAATATTTACAAGAACAATATAAACAAACTATATTTTTAAAAAAAAGTTTATATCAGGGAAGAACTTCACACTTACAACTATATTTTTCAATAATGTAGATGCACTCGAGGGTTATGAAGGTTCTGTAAGCATTGGAGGAAGAAAAATGACTAACTTGCGCTTTGCGGACGACATAGTTGGTCTGGCAGGGACAGAAGAATGAGCTGACTTGACGATGCACATAGACAAGACTTTCGTAGTATATAGTATGCAAATCAATGCCGAAATAAAACAACACATGTGAAGGGTGAAGAAGTTATTTCTTTCTCTATATATATGAAACAAAATGTTTTGTTTTACCACTAGTTCATTGACTAATTGCTTCATATTCTAATGGATTCATGTTTTGTTAGGGACAATAACTAATTGTTTCAGCTTCAGAAATAACGTGTTCCAAATTTTTATCAGACGGACAGACAGACAAACTGACTTGATATAAGCTTTGTAAAAGAAAAAAAAAGGTAACAACGCATATGACAACGTAACTGTTGTGGCCCTCAGTTGTACACGCATGCACTTGTGTACAGTGTGTGTCTAGATAAGCGTGCAAACAAAACACCTAGATCTTTGTTCATTAGATACTAGAACAGGTCAGCAGTTTTTAGTCGTAGAGTGACCTACATTAAACAGATGTTTTATAGTAATAGCACATCTTGTTGATATCACAGCAGCTCAAAACAATGTCACTTTTGGCCGCTTCGAGGGTTTACTTTTATGCAATGAAGTCAGTCGGTTGACATTGTTTTGTAGGGAAGAGATTTGTTATCATTGTATGTTGGCAGGAGTTCAAATGATTAGAAACTTGAGCACGCGTAGGCCTATGGCTTGTGAATTAACCGGAACACTTTAGTCTTACTCCACAGTGCAGAGGAACTCAAAAGTTTGCTCGATATACTAGAGAATGATTGAGTTGAATTCTACCCACGTGGCCTGTCCATTTGAGCTGTTACCTTTCCCGTTTGAATCTGTCTCTGCCTTAACATAGCCTTGCTCACTCGTGATAGAGCGTTCTGGTAGTCACTAGGACATACACATAGCCTACCTTTTATAGCTAAGTCTTTCCTTCCGTCCATCCATCCCTCCACTCCTTTTTGCCCATTCGCCCACCTGTCTCTCCGCCAGTCCATCCGTCAAACCGTCTATTTGTTTGCGTCGATTTGTGTACGTAGTTTTTTCTACTAATCGTGTCCGATAACACATCAGCCTCTGTACTGTGCTTCTCTAGCATTGTATTTGCTCTAGATTACAATAGCTTCGAATTCTTTGCTATGTGTCACGTTAGAACCATTACACACTAATGGCTTTAGGAAAGAATTGACTTAACTCGAAGTCTGGCGTTTTGCTTATTCTTTAGCATCAGTTGAGAGTGTTTAGGTCATTTTGGATTCCTGAATGTAACTGGCACATTATTAGGGTGAAGCTGGAATACGCCTTTTCGGTTAAGTGGTTCGGAAATTTTCTTTCTTCTTTCTGTTCTCAGTACAATTTTGGGTTCGCCTATTCATTTACACTTTACACCAACTGAACTAGATCGTTCAGCTCGTCAAGTCAATAGTTGAAGTTAAATTCCAACTGGAAAGTTTATTACTTAAAAAAAAAAGACCCAACTAAAGTACTTTGATATGTAGAGTCTTCTAGTTCCAAAAGGTAGTTCACTAGCGTCTGCTGTCGTGGGCAGTGCTCTGAGCAATACGTACTCACGAATACCGGGTATAGTCTAAAACTTAGTTTATCGATGACCTGGAGTGCCTGAAAATTGCAATTAGTTGTTATTTTTTAATGAAATGTCTGTAGCGTGTTTTAAATGGCCTCTAATCAATGCAAAAACATTTTTGACGGCCAAAAAGTCTACGTAGTTCCTTATATTAACAATTATTCCTAGAACAAGTCACTATTGACATATTTTAAGCCAAAAAAAGAAATAAAACGAAAGCATTGTTATCTAATTTCCCCCTGATGTCCGTGGTTCAACCAAAACCTGCCATACCCTTATGTTGTCCGTGGTTCAACCAAAACCTGCCATACCATTATGTTGTCCGTGGTTCAACCAAAACCTGCCATACCCTTATGTTGTCCGTGGTTCAACCAAAACCTGCCATACCCTTATGTTGTCCGTGGTTCAACCAAAACCTGCCATACCCTTATGTCCGTGGTTCAACCAAAACCTGCCATACCCTTATGTCCGTGGTTTAACCAAAACCTGCCATACCCTTATGTCCGTGGTTACCCTCCATCCTACAGGAGCACCTGCGAGTTTATGCGAAAACATAAATTACTCTCGTTATCTTGTTTTCATAAATGTATGCACCATCAAGATAAGTAGCAAGTGAAAATTGTGGTATTTAAACGATGCGCTAGAAAAACATTGTGTGTGTGTGTGTTTCTCTTCGTGCTTTGCTGCATTCAAAAGTTGCCAAATGTTGTTTAGTTTGAATTGCAAACCCCCGCCTCCAGCTTTCCCCCCCCCCCCCCCCCCCCCAACATTCTTGAATGGAACTGCCCGCATTGTAACGCTCTCCATTCACCTCTGGGCTAGACAGAAAGGATCTTTCCCAATGTAGTCCCACACAAACGTCGCGCATTTGTTTTGCTTGTTTTGCGAGTTCTCGGCGAAATAGGCTTCTTTTTTGTGTGATTATAATGATAACAATTTGTATTATTATTAGTATTATACAATTAATAATTGAACTTAAACGGCCTTGAAGAACATAGGTAAGGGGGGGGGTGTCTCACAATCGTCCCAGGCATTCCTATACAATCCGGCCCACAAATTCTATATTCTATGATGGGCATCCAATTCTAGGTCTACCTGTCCTCAAAATGTTAAGTTTGATAATGTATTGATATGCAAGCATATAGTGAACTCTAAATCTTTATAGAAATAAGCACAATTATAATTAAACAAAAATATTGGGTAAAAATTTTAGGAGAGTAGGCAAAATTTTAGGAGAATTCTGGTAATTTTAGGAGTCTTTTCATCTGTTAGATTTTTAGGATATTTGAAGAGAGAGCGCTAAGAACCGTGAGAAATATAAGCCTTATGTTTCTAAAAAGATGAAGCCTACTAGTGCCACTATCTACGGATGAAAAGTTATTAAATTATGTTATTACAGACAATTTTAGATGAAAATAGTATTACACTGTAGAATCTGTGAAATAATTTTTTAAACACGACACTTAGAGTGCCTTTTTTAAAAGAAAAAAATAACAATTTGATATGTGCCATAGTGGCATCCATGCGGCCTTTTGGTGATCCTACCGGCCCATTTGGGTACCCTCCAGCCAGTCCGCCCCTGAACTTCGGAATGTGAACTAAGAGTCTGATGAACTATTTCCCAATGTTAACTTGACGTTTTACTTGAAGTACTTGTAGCCCATTTCATTGGAGCAGATTAGCTAGTCATTGTCTTACCCACATGCATCCACTAAGGCCCTTTACCCAATATTTTTGTGTGTGTGTGTAGTCATTGTCTTACCCACATGCATCCACTAAGGCCCTTTACCCAATATTTGTGTGTGTGTGTAGTCATGCATCGGCTACAATGATGCAGTACATTTGATAAGACACATGGCAAACTGTGAGACGCATGGCAGGTGTGGCCCTTTGCTAGACCACAAGACAAGGGATAGGCCTGCTGCTATTTGGTCATTAAAAACAAAATGCACACAAAACATAAAACTGGATTAATGAAGGGAGCGTTATTATTATTATTATTTTTAAACAAATACATTAAATATATATGTCAATACAACTACACTTATTTCCAATGTCAGCTTGTTTTCTCGAAGTAATGCGAATCACGAAATAGGTGAACTGATCATTGTGGACGCTGCAAAGAATATCGAACATGATAAATTCTTAATTATCCCATGACATTTTAAGCAAAAATGCGAGTTAAAAAATTTCCTTAAATGAGAGTGTAATGAGAGAATGAATCACGTTAATTAGTTAATAAATATCCAAGTCTTACTGTAACATTTAAAATCTCTATACTGACGTACTTGCATTTGATATTTCATAAAGTGTTGCCGGATATTGTTTTATAAAAAATTACGTCAAATGACTTGTATTACACTTCATTTTTCTCAGACAATACTTCACTATAGTTTGATTAACTATATCAAATTGTTCCGGATTTTCAACTTAAAACAAATGCATGTAAAATTTTTATTAAAAAAAATCTACAATAGTTTGTATAGGATTTTAAAAGGAGAAAGACATTTACTACAAGCGATTGTTAAAAATCACTCTTTTGACTTATTTTACATTAATTTGTTTGGCTGAAACATTACAAAATCTTTTTTTTTTCGGAAAAAGAATATTCCGGATTTTGTTTTGAGAAAGAAATCGACCTATATTACTTTCACTTTTTGCCAATTCACAAAGAAAGATTTTCCAATTTTTTAAATGAAAATTAGACTAACTCTATATGACATTGCTCTTCCAATATATAAAACAATTAATTTTCTTGCTAAAACGTCGCAAAAACTTATCGAATATCGATTGTTCCGAATATTTTCTGAACATTTTTTAACTATAAATAATTGTTATGCTATGAGAACGCGGTGCACCAATGTCTAGTAACCCTTGTCAACTCTCTTGTGTTAATAAAGACATTTCGTTAGTCAAACTAGTCCGTGTGACGTAATGAAAAGTTTTTTCCTTTGATGCCATTAGGAATGAATTCTTTTAATTAAAACATATACGACTTAGGTGCGCCAGTGTCTACTAACTCTCGTCAACTCTCTCGTGTTGATAAAGAAATTTTGTTAGTCAAACTATGCCGAGTGAAGTAGTGTAGTAGTTTTTTTCCTTTGACGTCATTCTGAAAAAAATTCTTTAAATGAAATGCTATAATAACTTGTGCACCTATGTCTAGTAACCCTCGTCAACTCTCTCGTATTGATACATTTTGTTACGTAGAGGATTTTTTTCCTTTGGCGTCATCGCTGTGCTATAAAAAATCAACTGACTTATGTTTAAAAAGACATTTTTAGTCTAACTTAACTGACTTATATTTAAAAAGACATTTTTAGTCTAACTTGGCGTGTGACATAGTTCAAACTTTTTTTCTTTGACTTCATTTGGAATGATTTTATTAAATAAATGCTACAAGAACTCATTCTTCAATGTCGATTAAACCTCGTCAACTTTCATTTTTAATTATAACTAAACCGTGTGACGTAGGGAAAAGTTGTTTCTTCTTAGACGTCATTCGGAATATTTCTTATGTGTCGTCAGTCGGGGTCGCCTATGAGTTTGTGTAATAACAAAAACTCTATTTTTAATCATGTTTTTACTTTAGTGTTTGACTTTCGAAACTCCTGACCACCTTCCACCTCCCATATTTGAACAAAGAAGTAAATGTGAGCTATTATTAGGAATAGAAAAAAATGTGTTCATGGTTAATCTTGAGACTAGAACATGTCACCGATCAACAGACCAACAACCCTCCTCTTCAAAACCCATACGTCCACTTTCCGTGAGTTCAGTAACACTATCTTTTGTTTGCAAAAAATAAATCTCTCCAACTCAAACATTCCTTAAAGTTACACCATGAGCCATAAACAACAGACTGACCACCTCTCAGACCTCAGTTAAGGCCCATTAATAACCCTTTCATTGAAGGGAAGGATTTAGCCCACAGGCCCGGAGTGAGAGATGGCTCTTCACTGATCCCTCTGCCCCACCCCTCCCATCAGCTAGATGACCATTTAGTCACATCCATTGTGGTGAGACACTTATTCCTATACTGTACCGCCACCAACAGTGAGAGGGCAATCAGCACATCATATGGCCCTCGCGAAGCACCACGTGACGGTTGAGCCTTTCTTTCATCCTCCTCTATACCTGTTGGGTAGAACGGGTGCCCACTGGAGAAAATGTTTCCATCTCAGCCTGTTTGTCACTTCTAGCAAACGTTTCCTCGAGGGTAACACGATGAGGACTGGAATGTATCCCCCGACCATCCAGTCCAGAATATACCACCACTCAGCCCAGATACTGTACTGACCAACACTCAACCCAGACAATATATTGATCACCATTCAGTCCAGACAATATACTGACCAACTCTCAGTTCCGACAACATACAAATAGTAGATTATAGTGCAACCACTATTTGATTGGCACGCCTAAGGATTAAGTAATGGACCTCATTCACCAATCGTAAACAAACAACATTTAGTCACGTGATCTTATTGAGAAAACAACGAAACAAACTGTCACGTGACAACCATCATGAATTAAACATGAGATCGTAAATTATATAGAAGAGATAGAGCACCACGTGGATAAATGTTGTTTGTTTACGCTTGGTGAATGAGGTCCATTCTACTTTGGCAATGCCATAGATTAACCGTTCTGTCCTATGGACAAAGTTACAAACAAGCATTGTAGCTTTCCTTGAAATGAAAACTGCACATAATGTATTATGTATAGTTTGAAATGTCTGTGGGTAGCGCCCAGCCGCCCTCAGACATTTTCAGTTCAATGTTGAACAAAAATACAAGAAGAGGCTCCATAGTCTACCGGTTGTATGTTGGGGATAAGGGCGTAAACAGCGCCCTCCCTTATCCTCTCACCTGTTGTCTAGCTGTACATGTTGTGTGAGTGTCACGCCCGCGTGTTATGTGCGTGTTTCTCCTGTGGTGCTCTTCTGTAAACTCGAGTTTAGCGCACCAGCTGTTTCAGTTTGCATAATTAATGCCCAGTCATCTGCCTCGCGCTAATGTCCCGGGTTGTAAAGGCGAAAAGCGCACCCTGTCCATCGTCTGGCGGTTCTGTGACATGGCGAAGATAAGTCACACAGTTGGGATGTAACTGCGAACAACACGCGTGTATAACACACACACACACACACATTTATCACTTAGTATTTCAATAGTTGCGGAGAAATATTGAAACGTTCTTGCTGTCAGTAATCTCTGTGAACTGTGTATTTTATAAGTCAAGCTTTCAACAATGTCTCTTAACTGTGTACAAGTCTACCTCAAGCTTTCAACAATGTCTCTGACTTGTCGAGAACTCTGAGAATTAGTCCTTACAATTGTTTCCGGTGATGACTATTCATGACTAGATCTACCTACGTGGTTTATTAGTCATGAGAGATAGGAATATTTGGTCCACAACATTGATGTTTCAATAATAAGACGCTTCATTCAGGACACTCTTGTCTCGACGTCACTTTTATGACCGGTACTTTCTAATTCTCGAAACCCAATCACCAACTTGAATAATCTACTCGAGTATTTCATCAACTTCTACATTCTGTTTAGTTCTTTTCTGGACTTTGGATGCCAGCAGTTCTCATGATCAACTAATGAAATGTACACATGTTCGTCTTCTTAGTGAAGTGTCACGTGGTTGAGAGTTGGTTTCTGGCAGGACTCTAGTTCTGTGTTTTCCTTTGATTGAGCAAACATTCATGGTTGTAAGGACATCCTGCAGCATTACTTCACACGTGGTATGAGGATTCTGTACAAGTTGTTCCATAGAAGATATATGTCCCCGGAAGACATCATCCCCCCATTGCAGCACAGATTTCCTTCAGGATGTTCCACTAGCAGGATGATGTACTGATTCTGGTGAATACAGCCAAGTCATGGATACCTTTAGAAGAGCTTGTTTTATATTTTGCTACCCATGCTGTGGTTTCAGTAAGGCTTTAACTTGTTGCGCTTTAGAATTATTTTTTTTGTTGGTGAAAGGTTATATCTTTTGATTTGTGTTTGCACTATAACATTTGTTGGTGGAGAGTTCTGGTCTGAATAAGACCAAGTATGTGAGAAGCTCAAAACGCGAGTTCGATTACCATATCGATCATATTGATATCAGAAATAAGAGATCGATTTTTTGGGGGGAAGTGGCGGGGGTCTTTATCATTCAGTCTATAATGAATTATAAATAAGTTTTGAAAGAAATATTTTCTCTTGATTTGAGTCGTAATGTTTTAGAGGACGTGGGAAACATTCATGCTTTGGGTACAGTCAGTGGTATTATTACTATTACAATTAGTATTATTACTATAATTATTATTTGGTTTTTTCCTTTTACAATTTTTTTTTTTTTTTTTTTTTTTTTTTTTTTTTTTTTTCCATGGAAATAAACATAACCCCTTTATGGAATGATCACTGTAAGACAATGTTGGTAGAATTGTATTCTGGACGTACGTAGAATTGGCTGGAACTCTACAAGAGTACGAAGCTTACAATTGAGATTGACAAGTACAAATACCGAATATTGAAATAATAAATATAATTATTATAATAACATTAGAAAACTCCTCTCATTGCACACACACACACACACCGCTACTGGCAGTTAAGGATGAGAATCTCCACCAACGTGAGTTGTACCCATCACTTTACCCTGCCAAGTCGCAGGCATTGCATGTATTGTCTCAGATGTACGCTATTTGCACGCTTCCTTGCTTAGTCGCTCTCTATATGGGTGCATCCTTTAGAATGGGGTCGTTTTTTTTTTTTTTACTTGATGACTAATTCATATTTATATTTACTATGATTTATACCAAGCATTGATCAACACATTCTAAGGGCGACTTTGATCCATGTTATATGTCTGGGGGGTTTTTTTTTGGAAGAGGAAGGGGTTTTCTTCGGTATATATATATATATATATATATATATATATATTACATGGACATTTCCCTCCTAAATATTGTAAGTAAAGTTACTTGCCCGAGTGATACTCCCCAATATGTATCTATACATGGCACGCAGTGAACATGTCCCCTGAATGTCCCTTCAATACTCTTGTCTGTTTCCTATGAGGCTAGAGAGTTTGTTTGTTTCCATGACTAAATGCCAGCTAATCAACACAACGTAGCGAAAACTAATTATGGAAAGTACAATACAAATTGTAAAGGACAAAGAAATGCAAAATTATCAACAGAAATGGGGGTCAAAGGTTAACGTCTTTCCATCTGGTTCAAACATTGACACAAAATGTCAATCATGAATATATAATGGACCTGTCCTATGGTAACTTAGTGCAGGCTTTCGGGCATGATACACAAACAACATTTAACAGATAACGTCCAACGCTTTGTGAGAACTATCCTTTTATTGAACCGTGACTTGTGGCTTCAGTGCAACCAGTTCTTCTTGTGCTTTCTTGTGTAATCTCGACTTGGAATAGGATCCTGGAGCATGACGACATTGATAGATTTAGATACGTTGAAAATGTTCTAAGCACGTTTTCTATGTCGTCACGTGTGTGTGTGTGTCGTCACATGTGTGTGTGTGTGTGAACACGTCATAACAACATGGGACATAGCAGTCTACGGTACACTCTTTAGGTACAGTCACTTAACATTGTCACGGGTGGGTGGGTCATCTGCTAGGTGCAGGACATGACGTAATGACATATCAGCTGGTGATCCTAAACAATTGGGAATCATAGGAGGTCTAAAAATACAGACTAGGTACACACAGACTTATACTACAGCCCTGTTAGATTAAACTGTATTGGGACTGTCATTGACCTATTCAGTTAATGTTTAGATGGGAGCACGTGACTCAGCTCTACCAATGGCTGGCTCCCCCCATCTCACCTTCAAGAGTAGATCTACTTTCAGAAAAAAACAACAACGAAGGAAACAAACCAGTACTTTTGTTAGTTGGGAGCTCAATGTAATAATAGGAAACAAAATATGAAGTGCTAGTAGGTCTATGTTTCATGCCACCCCTTACAAGTGTAGAGTCCCATTTAAAATAGAGCTTCAATGCCCAAGTAACACTTCACAAAATTGATATGTCAAGAGAAAGTAACAAGTTTGTGTTGAAACTTAAATTAGATCTTCAGGAAAACATAAGCAAGTGTGTGTGTGTGTGTGTTTTAGTGTAGATTATCTTGAGTCCTAATGGAAGATGGAAACTATTTCACCAGGTTTAGTGAGATCTATTTCTTTGAATCATTTTATGTTTTATTAGGTTTTCATTTTAATTAGATGTAGTTGTGAACATTTAAAAAAAATTATTTTATGTTGTCAAAGTTATTCTCCATAGATATGTTTAGTTTATACACATTGCTCCTAAAACTTGGCCTATGTACATGTCTGCTTGGCAGCTCACAATGTGAAGGTTGTTCCCCTTTTCTGAGGACTCTTAAATCAATTTGAATGTATAGTTCCAAGTATTCTGTCCCTAGCTCATCAAAACTAAATAAACGGACACATAGAAACAGTGGGGACAAAAGTTTCCACATAACTTAAGAATGGAATCGGAAATGCCCAGAATTTACATACACAAATTTTAAAATGGTTTATCTTCCTCATTCCAGTCATGCTTGAAGTTTTGTGTTCCTGATTGTTTGAACACTTCTGACACCAATTTCTTGTCCATGTTTCAACTGTCAACATTTTTTTGTCTATGTATGCTATTTAGTAGAACTTGGGGCTGAGGTTGCATTGACTTTCTTCTAATAATCTGCCTGTGTTTAGCAAGATCAAGATGTCATATTCTATTGCTAACTCTTTGATTTAGTTTCTGACATTAGTGCCTGGTAGTCAGAAGTGTAATCTGAACTTGTGTGTGTGTGACCTTTACCTAAGCTGATAAAAAAGGTTTACTTTTGTATTGAAATGCATTATTATATAATAGTTTGTGCGTGATAATATTGTGAAACAATTTCAAATACACTTTATAAAAACAACTTAACTGCAAGTGAAGCAAGAAGTTTTGGCTTAGCCATTTTGGCATAGTGGTAGTTTCAGCGCTGTTTAGTCGTGGGGCATTTTGGCGTTAAATATTTTTAGACACATTATTTGTTCATTTTATTGTGTCTTTCAAAGAATGTTACATATCTATGTATTGTATGTGTGTATGTGTCCAGATGTATTTCGTGAAGGTGAAGAACCCTAACTATTTTTGTCCATGAGATGTGTGTGTGATGTCAGTTTGTTGTCTAACCCATTGTTACCTCACTAACATCATGATGTTCTCCAACATATACAAGAAACAATGAGAGAAACACAAAATTAATACAATTTCAAATCTAATAGATGGATGTCATCCTGTGCCATTTCAACACACCTTGCCTTTAGTTTGTGTGTGTGTGGGAGGGGGTTGAAGTCTGTTATTATGTCATCTCAAGTAGGGGTCTGACTTTTTATAGTTTGCTTTATGTATTCATGAAAACTCTTTATTAAAACTTCGGAAAAGGGGGGGGGGAGAGAAATTGAGATGTTTATATACATATAAGTGAAACAAATTATTAGTAAAAATTAAGTTTTTTAATTATCGTCAGAACTTTTGTGCCAAATCAATTACAATGTTGCATATCAACTGCCAGAGTAGAATTGTCTCTATGGATAAAATAAAATAGCTTCAATATTTGTCTAGAAACTCAAGGAGAGTACAATGAAACAGACAAAACAAAAACGGAAGAAAAAAAGAGTCAGAGAAGGAAAGAGAATGGAGAGGATATTAGAGGGAGAGAGGAGGACAGAGTCATAGAGGTAGAGGGAAGGAAAGAGAGGAGAGAGAATGAGAGAGAGAAGTTTGAAGTAGAGAGTTAGAGGTGAAAGAGCACTAAGAAAGGGAGAAGGAATGAGAGAACGTAATAAATTTTGTGAAAAGGAGAAAAAAAAAAGGAAAACGAAAAAAAAATGGCAGAGAGAATAATTGAGAAACCAGTTGAACTTGTCAATCTTTGTGTTTAGGTTTGATTGAGATGTATCTTCTCTACAGTAGAGTAATACTGACTGTTTTCTTGGGTCTCTAATGAAATGGTTGTACTACTTCAACTTCTTAGAAAAGAAAATATCATTGTTGTACACATGTTCTATCTGATCAAATATCTTATGTACCTTAATTCTACTTTATATCATTGTATAATGTCTACTACTTCTGATTTCAATTCTATTAGACCTAATTAAAAAGCCAAAAGATTAATTTAGTTTTACAGAATAAACTTTCTGTTTAGTTCATGAAGCTTGAACATGTGTCCAACTCAGTCCCCACTGTACATGCTGCTATTACATTTCTGTTTAGTTCATGAAGCTTGAACATGTGTCCAACTCAGTCCCCACTGTACATGCTGCTATAACATTTCTGTTTACTAGAAATATGAAGAGACACGCAAAGACATACTTCAAAAGCTCCAGCTTCCCAATGTTGTGCCAGCAGGTGAACAGGCCAGTCAGGACGACTTGGACTTTGTGGAGAGCACTTTGTCTGGCTTGAAAGAAGAGGAAAAACATTTGAAAGGTGATTTGACATAGTCCATCATTAACACATTTTGGGAATTGACAGGAAAGTCAAAACAAAGCATCAGGTTGTTGTTTCACTTGGTAGTGTAAGTGTCAATTAAAAGAAGAACGAGATACTGCTCATTGTAGGTTCAAACCTTTTAGCTGTCATTGTCTTGTTTAAAAATTCATGAAAATTCTACAATATTACTGCTTATTTTTGCATGCCATCTCAGCACATAATATATATCTGAGCTAATGCTCTTTCCAAATAAATATACATCTTAGCTAATGCTAATCAACTCTTTGGATTTACTGCTAGCAAAAAAAAATAATTATAACAAATTATTCTTTTCTATTAAAAAAAACCCAAACATTTTTAACAAAACATGACATTTAGATTTAAAATATTTAGAGTGAAAAGTTCAAAGCTTGGAAAAAAAAAGATAAAGCATTTGATTTAAATGTAAATTTTGCGTTTTAATTGTAGGCCTATTAATTTCACTTTTGAATGTTACGACTATTTTTTGCATGCTTTATGTAATGCCTGGGATTCACATGTTCAGCCTTGGCATTTGGTTATTGGTGATATTGTAATGAACATTCTATTGAAATACTTTTATATAGAAATTCATTAACATGTTAGGCATTACAAATACTTATAGATGTTTGTATTTATTTGGTAAGAAAAGAGCTTATCAGAATCACATTTCTAAGTTAGACCCATTCTTGAAGTCTGTTTTGTAACTTGAAACTAACCCTTTGTTTCCAGAGAATTTATTTCTCCTGGTGCCCCATGAAGCCAGACTTGAGAAGGCCAGGCTCCTGGCAGCTCAGCATGCAGCTCAGCAAGCAGAGGAAGAAGAAAGAAAGAGAGAAGAAGAGAGGAAGAGGGCCATAGAGCTTAAAGAGAGGAGGAGAGAGCAGAGAGGGAAAGTTATTGAGGAGATCATTGAGACAGAAAAAGATTATTTGTTGAGTCTTCAGTTGTGTCTGGAAACTTTTATGGATGGCCAGGTGATTCACCACTTTCTAGACCACTTTTTAAGTAGCTTGGTAGACCTAAATAAAGATGCAGTAACATTTTTCTGTTTTGAATGACCTATTGGCAACCATTCTCTTAAGTTGTCTATTTGATAATATAGTATCAATATTAACCTGATGCCAAATATAGTTACCTAGATCTAGGGTTTTACTAAATATAATGAATATTTCAAAAAAGTAAAAAAAAACAAAAACCAAGAGTGAGGTTCAAATCTTGAAATAACAAAAGATAAAGACAAGCAATCAAAACTTGTTATTTAAATATAATATGGACACATAAGGATCCAAACAAATAGAATAAGTTCATGAAACACTAACATTTTTTAGTTTTTATCTTTATAACATTTCTGAGAATTAATTTTCTCTGATGTCATAGATATATCTTTTTTAAACTAGTGTCAACAATTTGTCTTCTCTCCCACTAGAAAGCTCCTGCTGGTGTTGATGTGGAATTTCTCCTCGGCAACATGGAAGAAATAGCTGATGTGAGTCAGAAAGTTTTGGCGACACTGGAGACAAGTGTCTCAGGAAAAAATTTTGAGGAGCAAATTGTAGGTTAGTGAAAGTCTTATTTAGGCAGCCACCTTTTTGATTGAAACTTAATACTAGCAAGATGATATTCAGCAAGAAATTGCTGGTCATGATTTTACCTACAGAGAATCACAATATTCTCATATACTGCTCTCAATAGGACAAAACATTTTAAATCTGATTAACTATTTTGCTAAAAGCTAGAAGGTTATGCAAGAATATCCTGCATATAAGTGTCATTTCTCTGTAGGAGATGCCATCAATCTCTGTGGGGAGTATTTCTCTAATAGTCTCATTTTTTTTGTTTCAATTTCTATATAAAAATTTGGAGAATGATACATAACATTCAATTAAATTTTAATTTGAGAAATGTGTTTTTATGCCCTACATTAGTGTAACCATGAAAAGTAAATGTGTTAATAGTTTTAATATTCCCATAAGCCCTACAGAATACTTTTAAAGAAAATTATATGTTCCTGTATAAAAAAAAAAGTGGTATCTGAGAACCACTGCTGACAAAGTGCAAACTATTTTTTTTACTCCATTCAGGTAAATGTTTTACACATTTTTCTGAGGATATGAAAAATACCTATGCTCCTTACTGCCGTAACCATGACGATGTGATCCAAGCAATGGAGAGGTACACTGAGAGTCCAGAGATCAGCGACTATTTGAACAAGAAGTTGGAGAAAATGAGGGAACACATGAATGTTTTTGACATTGCTGGGGTCCTCATCAAACCTGTGCAGAGGATTCTGAAGTACCCACTTCTCTTAAATGAGCTCCACAAGGTAATGGTGATTGTTGCTATTTAGACTTGTTCTGTATAAAAGCATTCAGTTTTATAGTTAATCAAAGGAGAGTCTCCACCAATATTTTTTGATGTGATGTTACCTGGGAATAGGATACATTTTATTTTGGAATTAGGTAGTACATGTTGTATGGCAATTGTATCCAAGATGAAAAATGCTGCTTCTTATTTTAGTGACTTACATTCCCTATTCAAAAAAAAAATTTGTGAGCTAGCTGACATCTAGCTTCTAGTGACAGCATAACTAGTTGATTCCTTTGACACCATGGTAAAAGTAGGGTTATTTGTTTGAATTAGGCATCAGTATGTAAAAGAAAAAAAAATTACCATTCTGAAATGGCACTCTGACTTGTATCAAAATCATAATAATGTAATAATGGACAAACGTAATGCTGAGTGATTTAAATGATTCCCTCAAAAGTGACAATCATGTAATAAAAGAATTATTTCTTTGGTTGCCTAAAAGACATAGTTTTAAATATTTAGAATCAGGGAGCACATAAAAAGAAATCTGACCTAAAAAGCAATTATTTTTGTTAGCTTGGATAGATATGTATTTTCTTTTTGCTTGTGTAAAAATTGTTTTAATTTTTGTATTTGCTTCCCTAAAAATAGTTTTGTTTCCATGACTATTTGAGCAACTAATAATAGAAAGTTCTTTATTCATCCATACAATTGTTATCTACATGAGTCTAATTAGGTCAACACTAGCTAATTATCATCTGAAGCATTGGCAACATTTTTAAACACACCCCAGGTGCATGTATACAAAAAGGGGTCACTATGGCAGATTACTGGGAGGGATACATAGACAGATAATTGTTTCTTTCTTGTTATAACTTGTCTTTGTTCTAATCCATGGCTGAAGATGAATTGGTCTTGTTACAGAACACTGAAGATGGGCATGATGATAAGGAAGAAATAGAGAAAGCCATTAGAGAGATGACTGATGTGGCCAAAGCTATTAATGAATACAAGAGGAGAAAAGATTTAGGTCAGTGCTAGTTGACATTATTTATTTAGCCAGTGTTCTAATCAAGTAACTAAGAAAATGCATAAGCTTGTTCATTGAAGTCAACTGAAATCTTGTGTTTAATTTGTAGTTATAATAAAATACTTACAGTTTGTGTAGAAGTGAGTAAGACTCAATGATATTTCCGTTAGTTAGTGAGTTTATTTATCAAATCAAATAAGGAACTTGAAACACAATTTATTGATTTCAACCAAATCTCACAAATAAGCTATCCTGTAGCTCTTTTAGTCTGTAGTTTTGAAACTTCTCAAAATAGTGCTGCTGTGCTGCAGTAAAACATACAAATTACTCTTTTGCTTAAAACTTCAACTCTATTCTCCTGACATATAAATAGTGTGCACATTAGGGAACCACTTATTTAAAAGATTAATAGCTTGCAGTGACAACCAGGACACCTGTTACGCAAACATTAGATTGATCCTGGAGTCCAAATAATTTTTTCCCTTCACAACACTCTTTAACATGCACTAAGTTTAGTAGAGGGATATTGACACTACACGAGCCTCACACAATTCAAAAGGTAAATAAGACTTCCTAAATGTTTTTTTTTCCTTAGTCCAATATAAACAGTGACAACTTATTCATTGCTATTCCAATATAAACAATGAATTCTTTGTTGATTACTTTTTATTAATAGACAAACACTTCTTTGTTAATTAGTTTGATTTGCCCTACATAAAATGAGGTCTTCTTGTCTTTAATTTCATGAACTATACACAGCACAAGTTGAGTAAAACATTTATGAACAATCTAAATGGTGTACTGGTAATTAAAAATACACCTACTCTGTAACATCTAGAAGCTGGAGAAAGAAATCCAGCCAGTATGATATCTAGAATCCTTTCTTTTTGATGTTGCTTTGTCTGATGAAATAGAAAGAGAGAAACAAATGTGTCTTGTTGTTTCAGTGTACAAGTATAAGAAATCTTCAGACCAAACATTTAGTGATAAAATCTCAAAGTTAAACTTACATTCCATCAAGAAAAAATCTTCACGAATCAAGGGGCGATTGAGCACAAACTTTGGAATTGCATTGTCGGTAAGAACAGATTCTCGTGACTCAACTGATCGTTGATTCAGCTAAATGTTGCATTTTTTACTAGTTTTTAATAGTGACATTTAGGTGCTATGGTTATTTTGGTGCTGCTGTTTTGGCAATGAATGTTTTGATTACTATTAAAAGTTGATATTTATTTGTCAGTTTTATTGTCTTTTTAAAGTAAATGAAATTAACTTTCTTTCATTGAACAGATGAGGGATGAAATCTTTGAACTGGAAGAAGCCAAATTTAGAAATCTTGAAAAAGCTGTCAAAATATTTCTCCGTAGTGTGATGCAGTTTTTAGAAAATAGTGCAGTAAGGATTTTAGATACAACAAAGTACTTAGGAACTAGTTCATCTTCATTATTACATGAATACTTTAATGCTTTTACTTAACATAATCGTCCCGAGACATGACGTTAAACTGCGCTCCTCTTTCCTTAGCACTTTTGTAGCTCAAAAGTGCCCTACTTCTTTCTATTATTGTGTCTACCTCCTCTTTTCCTCAGTCTGCCTTCATTGATCATCACTCTGTCTCCTTATCTCTAAATATCTCACTACGTCCTAGACCAGTCTGTTTGCCGTGGACTGCGACGGGTAAGGGGGGATAAAGAGATCCTGGTGTTTGAGTGGTGGCTATCTGAGGATAAACCACCACAACACAATACTTTGGCTCCAAGCTCCCCTAGACCTGAGGCCCAGATGGCCCACTCTGGGTCAATCGGCTGGTCATGCCGAGCTACGAGGGCGGTGGCTGTAGGGTCAATCAGGGAGCTGCTGTATCGGACACATGTCCGATGCAGCAGCTGACTGAGTATAGCACCTGTGTAGCCCTGGCGGGCTCATTCTGGACTTCCGAATGGCCCGTCCCCTTGTTGGACTCGATGGCGGGTGGGAAGCACAGGTGCCGAATTAACAAGAAAATATATGGACAAAAAAAAACCCCAATAAACTTCTTGCCCCAGATTTAGGTCTGGGCAAGAGACGCCATATTGAGGCAAAAAAGGAGGAGGCCACAAAAAGCTGTACTACCTGGCCTTCATTTTTGGTGGTCAGGTGCACAGAGGAGGGGAAAAGTCTGACAAAGCTGAGCCCTTTCCTTATCTATAAGGGACTCAAGTCAGTAGTGGGAGAGCCCAAGAGTGTGTCTAAGCTACACAAATCAATGGAACTTCTTGTAGAAGTAGATGGCAAGACACACTCTGATGGGCTTTTAAGATGCAGAAGACTCTGTGATCTCCAAGTGGAAGTCATGCCACACAAGAGTCTGAACACCAGCAGAGGTGTAATCAGCTCTAGGGACCTACTGGAATGTTCCGAGAAGGAAATAGTGGAGGGCATTGAAGGAGTCACCCATGCCCGGTACATTACCAGGCGCAGGGATGGTGAGGAGGTCAAAACCGCCACTATTATCCTCACATTCGGAACTAGGACACCGCCAGAGTATGTGAAGGCAGGATACCTACGAGTTCCAGTGAGGCCCTACATACCTAACCCCATGAGGTGCTTCAAATGCCAGGGTTATGGACACGGCGCGGCAGTCTGCAAGAGGAACACTGTGTGTGCCAGATGTGCTGGAGAGGGTCATGAGGACAAGGGCTGCACAGCCCAGTTCAAATGCCCAAACTGTCAAGCTGGCCACTCAGCCTACTCCAAGGACTGCCCTGTGTGGAAACAGGAGGTTGCCGTGCAGGAGTACAAGGCAAGAAATGGATGTACCTTCAGCCAGGCGAAATCGGCTGTACTGGCCCTACCCAAGGGCCAATTCGGCTTGACAAAGACCTACGCCCAGGCTGTTGCTAAGATAGGAAGATCCATAGCCACACAGACGGACACATTGACCCCACCACCCCCTCCTCCTCCTCCAACTCAGAAGAAAACACCGCCAAAGAACACACCTCTGAAGAAACAAGAAAGCCCTGTTGTCATGCTAAAGAACAGGTTCTCTGTGCTCACTGATGAGAGCATGGAGACTGAGCAGCATGTCAAAACCAATACTCCGGGAGAACCCGGAGACATCATGTCTGACATAGGTTCTCCTCAGAGAACCCAGCCAGACACCCCAACCTCTACCGAATTAGAGGTTGACCAACTCCATAAGGGGAGAAATCAAAGCGGAGAGGATGCCCGAGGTGAGAGAGGAGGAAATAACCTCCGCTCTAACCAGAGGGATCTCCCCTCTCCAGAGAGAAAGACTTCCCCCAAAAGGGGGTTGTCCTCCTCTCCATCCAAACCCAAGAATAAAAATACCAAGGTCACTGGAATAAAGGGAAACCCCTCCGGGGGTTCCAGAATTGTACAGTGGAACTGTAGAGGCCTCAAGGCCAATTACGAGAAAATGCAGCTACTGATGGACTCTGAGACTTCTGTAGCTGTCTGCTTACAGGAAACATTTCTGAAAGATTGCATCAGCTTCCGAAGCTACCGTGCTTACAGCAAGAATGTTGAGGATGCAGAGAGAGCATCAGGTGGAGTCTGTATCCTTGTGAAGGATAGCATCCCCCATGAGAGGGTAGAACTACAGACCACACTACAGGCCGTAGCAGCTAGGATAACCCTTCACAAGGTTATCACTTGCTGCAGCCTGTATCTACCACCAGGCGCTCCATTAAACCCAACAGACATGGAGGACCTATTGAAACAACTCCCCCGGCCTTATTTAATCCTTGGGGATTTCAATGCCCATAACACCATGTGGGGATCCAACAATACCAACACAAGAGGTCGTATGCTGGAGGATATCTTCCTCCAACATGATTTATGCATACTTAATGATACATCACCGACCTACTTGCACCTAGGAACTGGATCACTCACATGCATTGACCTCACCGTATGCGTCTCCGGACTTCTGGACGATTTTAAATGGTCAGTTAGCAATGATCTACGGGGAAGTGATCACTTCCCAATCATCATTACTAACAATCTCCCTTCATTGGGACGACCTCAGCGGTGGAAACTGAATAAGGCCGATTGGGAACAATTCCAAAAAAGATGCTCCGAGGATATCACAGAAAATATCCTCCATGAACAGAACCCAGCTGATACCTTTGCTAGCAATCTACTAAGTATAGCCAGGAAAGTTGTACCCCTAACCTCTGCAAATCCAAAATGGCCTAGCAAACCATGGTTTGATACAGCTTGCAAAAGTGCTATTGGCGATAGGAAAAAACGACTGGCTGCATTTATAAAGAATCCTTCCCAGGAAAACCTAAAGCTATTCAGGATAGCTAGAGCAAAGGCTAGACAAACCATACGGTCAGCCAAAAGGAATTCCTAGAGAAGTTTTGTCGGCAGTCTGGATGCCAAAACTTCTGCTAGAGCGGTAGGAAGGCAGTAAGGCGAATCAAATGCAATAGGGCATTTGAAAAACCAAGGACAAACTGTCACGTCCCCCTGAGAAATAGCTGACTGCCTTGCATCCTCAATAGCAGAAAAATCATCCACTGCACACTACACGCCAGAGTTCCAAAAAGTCAAAACCAGGGAGGAAAGACACCCCATTGATTTCAGGTCAGAGAACAATGAAGACTTCAACAAACCGTTCTCGCTTGAGGAACTGAGGGAATCGCTGGACAAGTCACATGACACAGCGCCTGGAGAAGAAGACATTACCAGTTCCTCAAGCACCTTCCTGAACCCTCATTGGCAGTCCTGCTAGGGGTCTATAACTGTGTGTGGCAAACAGGCGCTTTCCCAAACAGCTGGAGGAAAGCCACAGTTATACCGATACCTAAACCGGGAAGAGACGGCTCTGACTCAGCTAACTATCGACCAATAGCACTAACAAGCTGCATCTGCAAAACCATGGAAAGAATGATTAACAGTAGGCTGGTCTGGTACCTGGAAAGGAATAAAGTGATCTCCAACTACCAGTGCAGATTCCGGCAGGGGCGGACAACAACTGACCACCTGGTAAGGCTGGAAGCTTATATTAGAAATGCATTACTCAGAAGAGAACATCTAGTAGCTGTATTCTTCGATATAGAAAAGGCCTATGACACAACCTGGAAACATGGCATTCTACGTGACCTGGCGCTTATGAGGCTTAAGGGACACCTCCCCCGTTTTGTGGAGGAATTCCTGAAAGATCAAAAATTTCAGGTTCGAGTGGGCAACTCCGCTTCTGACACTCATGACCAGGAAATGGGTGTACCCCAGGGCAGCATTCTGTCAGTCACCCTGTTCAACATTAAAATAAATAGCATCATAAATGCGCTGTCCCCTGGCATAGAGTGCTCTTTGTATGTTGATGACTTTGTCATTTTTACTTATGGGAAAAACATGAACACCTTAGAAAGAAAATTACAGTTATGTTTAAACAAAATTCAGGGTTGGGCAAACTATAATGGTTTCAAATTTTCAGACTCCAAAACAGTTAGTATGCATTTTTGTAATCTAAGGGGACTCCACCCAGACCCTGAACTATTTATACACAAAAAGAATATCCCTGTCGTGAAAACTACAAAATTTTTAGGCCTCACCTTAGATTCCAAATTTAATTTTCTCCCCCACATTAAGGAACTTAAGAAGAAATGCCAAAAGTCATTAAACATACTAAGAGTACTCAGCCATACGGACTGGGGAGCTGACAGAGATACCTTGCTGCTGCTTTATCGGAGTCTAATTCGATCCAAGCTAGACTACGGATCCATAATATATGGATCAGCAAGGAAGTCGTACCTAAAAATACTGGAACCAATACAAAATGCTGCCCTGCATCTCTTTCTCGGCGCGTTTCGTACATCACCTATCCCAAGTCTCCATGTGGAGGCTGGAGAACTCCCCATGGATATAAGAATGAAAAAGCTTGCAATGCAGTATATAGTCAAGCTAAAATCCAACCCCACGAACCCTGCTTTCGACTCCATATTTAACCCCACAGAGGTAGAATTATACAATCGAAGGCCTAACGTCATACAGCCGTTGGGCCTTCGAATGAGAGAACCCATCCAAAATTTAACCCCACCCATTGACCAAATCTCTAAAATAAAAACCCCTCAGAATCCTCCTTGGCTAATGAATAAACCCAAATTAAATTTATCCCTCCTTAATTTCAAAAAAGAAAATACAGACCCAAGCATACTACAAGTCCACTTTAGGGAACTGCAGGAGAGCTACGGAGATTGTGGCACCATCTACACAGACGGATCCAAAATGGAGGGAAAGGTCGCGTGTGCCTGCTCCTTTCGGAACAAAACAATCTCCTGTAGACTCCCCGATGGCTGCTCCATCTTTACGGCCGAATTGCACGCAATATTGCTTGCATTTATGGCCGTAAAAGCATCAGAAAGGAGGAAATTTATAATCTGCTCCGACTCCAAATCTGCATTGCAAGCTTTGGGGCGGATGAAGACTGACATCCCATTGGTACATAAGAGCCTGAAGCTGTTGGACCAAATAACAGCCGACCGTAGGGATGTCACCTTCATCTGGGTCCCCTCCCATGTTGGCATTGAGGGAAACGAAGCCGCAGACAGAGAAGCTAAGAGAGCCCTAAATCATGCGGTGTCAGGAACCCAAATTCCCTACTTGGACCTGAAACAAAGTATTGCCTCTGCCACCTATCGAGCGTGGCAGAACCAATGGGAGGCTGAGACTCACAGTAAACTCAGGCAGATTGTGGCGGATGTCAGGTGGCGGCCCACATCTAAGGGTCTGACAAGGCCTGGTAGCACGACCATGTCCAGACTTAGGATTGGCCACACCTACATCACGCACTCTTTTGTACTGAAGAGAGAGGAGCCCCCACTTTGTGAGTACTGTGACTCTCGCCTCACCGTGGAACATATCCTCGTTGATTGCCCCAGATACCAGGATGTCAGGGCGAAATATTTTAGAGCCACTAATTTAAAAACACTATTTGATAATGTCGACCCTGGGAAGGTACTGGGCTTTATCCGGGAAGTGGGGCTATCTACGAAGATCTGATTTATGAATTTGTGAACATGCACTATTTACATTAGATTTTTACCAAATATTTAAATTTTTACTACCTTTACTATTTTAACTGTGAATAGACCTTGATTTTAATGATATGACTGTATAGAATCTGGCCCTTGTTGTTTAGAGAGAGAGTGGTCCTTAAGGGACTGCAGGCACGACATGGCCTAAATTGTGCTGATGTGCCTCAAATCAAAAATCAAATCAAAAAATCATTTAACATAATTATTGTAATTAAAATTATCTCCAATTTGTATTTAATATATCCATCTTTATAACAATAGATAACTATTTATATATATATAGTATAACTATAACTACAACTATATATTATAATATATATTAAATTCGTCCTTATAGTTATACGATGATGACCACTTTTGTTATCCAGAGGACTCAGGGCTTTGCAGTGCATTTTTTGTTCCTTCTCATGTGGTTTGTGAAACCAATGTGGGCCCAAAATGATCGGCTGCCAAGACTGTTCTCATGTTCTCAGCATTTTTTTGTGCCAGTTTGTACAGCGTAAGGCGATGATTCTCTATCATTTGATTCCATTTTCCAGGTGGCTTGGTCCATGTTGAAGGTTCTCAGGGGGGCTTTGTCTCCTAGGTGGCAGGGTACATGTTGAAAGTTCTCAGGGAGATTTAAAAGTATCCCTACTTTTATAGATTAACTTTGAAGATTACATGTCAAAGAACATTTTTTCCCCAGGAAGCCATGCGGTGCCAAGAGACAGTGGTGGATGACATCACACAGTTCTATTCTGGGAAAGATTCTGTGGAAGCCAGGAAGCTTCAAGTTGTTGTGACCAAACTTTTAGATCTTTATGACCAAATGGTTTGTTACCAACTTCAGAATCTCATTTTTTTACCTTAAGATCTTTTTGACAAAATGGTTTCTTATCAATTTCAGTATCTCAGTTGTTGTTGTTTTTTTTAAATTCTTATAAACAAACTTAATTTGTATATAATTTTCATGGTATTTATAAAATAATGAAACTATTGGAAAGTTGTTTTTGTTTGTTTCTACTGCAATGAACACAGACAAAACAACTCTATTTACTTGAAGTAGGAGAGGATAGAAAATAGTGTGAAAAGATGATAGTTCTGAATGACTCTAAAAGTAGTTCTGAAAGATGGTCATTATAATGTCTATTTATCAATACAGAAAAAAAACATAGACCAGACAGTAGTAGTCCCACTGAACACTTTAGTTGGTCTGTTCAATGGTCCATCACATGTGATAGAGAAAAGGTTTGATAAACTCCTAGATTACAACTCTCAGCTTGGGAAAGCAGAAAATGACAAGGTAATCCTCTCTATTATGAATTCACATTCTTTTGTTGTTTCTCCATTAGTTACTTTCCTGTTGCTGTGTATTTGATGACAATAACTAGATTTGTTCAAGCACTTCTGAGTTGAATGTCTCATGCTGTTATCTATTCAATATACATAAAGACATTGGCACATTATTTTACTGATTAAAATTTTATTGAAATTTCAGAAAAATCTCTTAATTAATTATTGAACATATTGAAAATCAAAATGACCTTAGCAAAAACACTGATAAGGAATGTAACTCTATTTAAATATTTAGTCAAAGACAATTCTCCCACCCATTAAACTCTGTGGATACTCTGATGATATCTATCCTAATTAAAGAAGTCATGTTTAAAAAGTAATGAATCATAGACCACCATCAGTTTTATAAATTAGAACAAACAAACAAAAAAGAAAGCATAATGCTAATAATAAATACATAATAGTTGTAGTACATGGAGACATCATAGGAAAAGAAAAATTGACAAAGTAAGGATTGAAAAGCTTTCTGTTAGGTCACTTATATCATAAATGTATATTAATGAAAATTGATACAAAATTATGAATAATGAAATATGAATGTTTAGTTTACTCTATAATTAGAAGGTAAAGTAGGAATTTGTTTTAGTACTAAGCTTAAATGAACTCAATCTGTCTATCTGACTGGGTAGAGAATCTTTGAGGCATTCATTTGTCTCCCACTTCCCATGCTCAGATCAAGTTGAAGCTTTGCACAATTATTCATTGTCAATGACAACATATATGGAATCACTAAAACAAAATAACCATTTGGTTAATCATCTTGTTACAATTAACTTAATTTTGTTTTACATTGAAAATGTACTAAGCTAAGGGGGGATAACTCATGTATAGAATTAGGTCATTTACTAACAATTTTAAACTAACAATAAAACTCTAATATTTTTATTAGTACATGAATAGATCAGTGGCAAACATGTCTGCCTTCTATTGCTGAGGCTTAAGTTCAAATTTACTCAGCAACTTTTTTAAAAAATTGGGTTTGAAAAGGCAGCTCAGAAACTTTTCTCCCAGATACCCATGCCATATCCCCAATAGCACACTGATCTTTCTATAAGCATGACATTTGCATTAAACAAAAATAGTTATTACACAAATTTAAATCGTTTTTATTCTAGATCTATTAAAATTTAATTATTGATTCAAAATAATGTATGTTATTTCAGTCAATTTGTTTTTTTTTTAAGTATTTTGTTATATTTTACTTGTTAAATTATAATTTTTCTTTTCTTTTGTAAATATAAAAAAGTTATTTAATTATTCATTTTATTTTTGCTATGTTGTTGTTTGTGCATTCAAACAGTGTAAACATTTTTTTTTTTTTTTAATCAATTGGTTTTCATACCAGTGTCATAAATGACATTTTCAAACAACCAAAAATTGGTGTTAAAGATGAATGTAAATCTTTTTTTTTGTTTCAAATTTTAAAATCAGGAACTTCAAGCAGCCAAAAATGACTACGAGGCAATGAATGCCCAGCTGTTGGATGAGCTGCCAAAGTTCTATAATCATGCATTTCATTTGCTTAAACATTGTATATCTGCCTTTGTGTTGGCCAGGAGAGACTTCATGGACCAGTCATTGAAAGAAAATTGTGTTCTTCTTGAGGTACTGGACAAACAAGTTTGAATGTTAAACTGAAGAGTGGAGAGTCTATTCAATAACTCTACTCTGGATTGCTTTTATATATCTTGTACCTGCATAATATCTAACACTACTTAATTATTCTACATGCTAGCATATTATAATTGAATAGATTGAAGTACATATTTTAGTCTTTGTAGAAGTAATCCAGTTTTAAAAGAGTAGAATGTATGTTTTCTATTCAAAGCCTTGATGTTAATTTTTACATTTGTCTCTTTTATATTGTAGCTACCATCCATGCAGAGTAAAGGTAGCACTATTGAAACCTTCAACATTCGCCACACCACAGCCTTTGACCAGATGTCGTTACTTAGTTTTATTCCCAGAGGATATAATCCACGAGTAGATGCTATTAAGGCAGACAAGGCCAAACTCAGAGGGAAACTGCCTATAGATAATGGAACTCTACATGTGCCTCATAATGTGGTGAGAGCTCTAATCAAAATACAAATTTTTTAGAGTAGAAACGATCAGGAATATATAACTACATTAGTAGAAATGATTAGGAATACATAACTACATTAGTAGAAATGATTAGGAATACATAACTACATTAGTAGAAATGATTAGGAATACATAACTACATCAGTAAAAATGATTAGGAATACATAACTACATTAGTAGAAATGATTAGGAATACATAACTACATTAGTAGAAATGATTAGGAATACATAACTACATCAGTAGAAATGATTAGGAATACATAACTACATCAATAGAAATGATTAGGAATACATAACTACATCAGTAGAAATGATTAGGAATACATAACTACATCAATAGAAATGATTAGGAATACATAACTACATCAGTAGAAATGATTAGGAATACATAACTACATGAGTAGAAATGATTAGGAATACATAACTACATGAGTAGAAATGATTAGGAATACATAACTACATTAGTAGAAATGATTAGGAATACATAACTACATCAGTAGAAATGATTAGGAATATATAACTACAAGAGTAGAAATGATTAGGAATACATAACTACATCAGTAGAAATGATTAGGAATATATAACTACATCAGTAGAAATGATTAGGAATACATAACTACATCAGTAGAAATGATTAGGAATACATAACTAAATCAGTAGAAATGATTAGGAATACATAACTACATCAGTAGAAATGATTAGGAATATATAACTACATCAGTAGAAATTATTAGGAATACATAACTACATCAGTAGAAATGATTAGGAATATATAACTACAAGAGTAAAAATGATTAGGAATACATAACTACATCAGTAGAAATGATTAGGAATACATAACTACATCAGTAGAAATGATTAGGAATATATAACTACATCAGTAGAAATGATTAGGAATACATAACTACATCAGTAGAAATGATTAGGAATATATAACTACATCAGTAGAAATGATTAGGAATACATAACTACATCAGTAGAAATGATTAGGAATATATAACTACATCAGTAGAAATGATTAGGAATACATAACTACATCAGTAGAAATGATTAGTTAGGAATACATAACTACATCAGTAGAAATGATTAGGAATACATAACTACATCAGTAGAAATGATTAGGAATACATAACTACATGAGTAGAAATGATTAGGAATACATAACTACATCAGTAGAAATGATTAGGAATACATAACTACATCAGTAGAAATGATTAGGAATACATAACTACATCAGTAGAAATGATTAGGAATATATAACTACATCAGTAGAAATGATTAGGAATACATAACTACATCAGTAGAAATGATTAGGAATATATAACTACATCAGTAGAAATGATTAGGAATACATAACTACATCAGTAGAAATGATTAGGAATATATAACTACATCAGTAGAAATGATTAGGAATACATAACTACATCAGTAGAAATGATTAGGAATACATAACTACATCAGTAGAAATGATTAGGAATATATAACTACATCAGTAGAAATGATTAGGAATACATAACTACATCAGTAGAAATGATTAGGAATATATAACTACATCAGTAGAAATGATTAGGAATACATAACTACATCAGTAGAAATGATTAGGAATATATAACTACATCAGTAGAAATGATTAGGAATACATAACTACATCAGTAGAAATGATTAGTTAGGAATACATAACTACATCAGTAGAAATGATTAGGAATACATAACTACATCAGTAGAAATGATTAGGAATACATAACTACATGAGTAGAAATGATTAGGAATATATAACTACATCAGTAGAAATGATTAGGAATACATAACTACATCAGTAGAAATGATTAGTTAGGAATACATAACTACATCAGTAGAAATGATTAGGAATACATAACTACATCAGTAGAAATGATTAGGAATACATAACTACATGAGTAGAAATGATTAGGAATACATAACTACATCAGTAGAAATGATTAGGAATACATAACTACATCAGTAGAAATGATTAGGAATACATAACTACATCAGTAGAAATGATTAGGAATACATAACTACATCAGTAGAAATGATTAGGAATATATAACTACAAGAGTAGAAATGATTAGGAATATATAACTACAAGAGTAGAAATGATTAGGAATATATAACTACAAGAGTAGAAATGATTAGGAATATATAACTACAAGAGTAGAAATGATTAGGAATACATAACTACATCAGTAGAAATGATTAGTTAGGAATACATAACTACATCAGTAGAAATGATTAGGAATACATAACTACATTAGTAGAAATGATTAGGAATACATAACTACATGAGTAGAAATGATTAGGAATACATAACTACATCAGTAGAAATGATTAGGAATACATAACTACATCAGTAGAAATGATTAGGAATACATAACTACATCAGTAGAAATGATTAGGAATACATAACTACAAGAGTAGAAATGATTAGGAATACATAACTACATCAGTAGAAATGATTAGGAATACATAACTACATCAGTAGAAATGATTAGGAATATATAACTACATCAGTAGAAATGATTAGGAATACATAACTACATCAGTAGAAATGATTAGGAATACATAACTACATCAGTAGAAATGATTAGGAATACATAACTACATCAGTAGAAATGATTAGGAATATATAACTACAAGAGTAGAAATGATTAGGAATACATAACTACATCAGTAGAAATGATTAGGAATACATAACTACATCAGTAGAAATGATTAGGAATACATAACTACATCAGTAGAAATGATTAGGAATACATAACTACATTAGTAGAAATGATTAGGAATATATAACTACATCAGTAGAAATGATTAGGAATACATAACTACATCAGTAGAAATGATTAGGAATATATAACTACATCAGTAGAAATGATTAGGAATACATAACTACATCAGTAGAAATGATTAGGAATACATAACTACATCAGTAGAAATGATTAGGAATACATAACTACATCAGTAGAAATGATTAGGAATACATAACTACATCAGTAGAAATGATTAGGAATACATAACTACATTAGTAGAAATGATTAGGAATACATAACTACATCAGTAGAAATGATTAGGAATACATAACTACATCAGTAGAAATGATTAGGAATACATAACTACATCAGTAGAAATGATTAGGAATACATAACTACATCAGTAGAAATGTTTAGGAATACATAACTACATCAGTAGAAATGATTAGGAATACATAACTACATCAGTAGAAATTATTAGGAATACATAACTACATGAGTAGAAATGATTAGGAATACATAACTACATTAGTAGAAATGATTAGGAATACATAACTACATCAGTAGAAATGATTAGGAATACATAACTACATCAGTAGAAATGATTAGGAATACATAACTACATCAGTAGAAATGATTAGGAATACATAACTACATCAGTAGAAATGATTAGGAATACATAACTACATCAGTAGAAATGTTTAGGAATACATAACTACATCAGTAGAAATGATTAGGAATACATAACTACATCAGTAGAAATGATTAGGAATACATAACTACATGAGTAGAAATGATTAGGAATACATAACTACATCAGTAGAAATGATTAGGAATACATAACTACATCAGTAGAAATGATTAGGAATACATAACTACATCAGTAGAAATGATTAGGAATACATAACTACATCAGTAGAAATGTTTAGGAATATATAACTACATTAGTAGAAATGATTAGGAATACATAACTACATCAGTAGAAATGATTAGGAATACATAACTACATTAGTAGAAATGATTAGGAATACATAACTACATCAGTAGAAATGATTAGGAATACATAACTACATCAGTAGAAATGTTGAGGAATACATAACTACATCAGTAGAAATGATTAGGAATACATAACTACATCAGTAGAAATGATTAGGAATACATAACTACATGAGTAGAAATGATTAGGAATACATAACTACATGAGTAGAAATGATTAGGAATACATAACTACATCAGTAGAAATGATTAGGAATATATAACTACATCAGTAGAAATGATTAGGAATACATAACTACATCAGTAGAAATGATTAGGAATATATAACTACATCAGTAGAAATGATTAGGAATACATAACTACATCAGTAGAAATGATTAGGAATACATAACTAAATCAGTAGAAATGATTAGGAATACATAACTACATCAGTAGAAATGATTAGGAATATATAACTACATCAGTAGAAATGATTAGGAATACATAACTACATCAGTAGAAATGATTAGGAATATATAACTACAAGAGTAGAAATGATTAGGAATACATAACTACATCAGTAGAAATGATTAGGAATACATAACTACATCAGTAGAAATGATTAGGAATATATAACTACATCAGTAGAAATGATTAGGAATACATAACTACATCAGTAGAAATGATTAGGAATATATAACTACATCAGTAGAAATGATTAGGAATACATAACTACATCAGTAGAAATGATTAGGAATATATAACTACATCAGTAGAAATGATTAGGAATACATAACTACATCAGTAGAAATGATTAGTTAGGAATACATAACTACATCAGTAGAAATGATTAGGAATACATAACTACATCAGTAGAAATGATTAGGAATACATAACTACATGAGTAGAAATGATTAGGAATATATAACTACATCAGTAGAAATGATTAGGAATACATAACTACATCAGTAGAAATGATTAGTTAGGAATACATAACTACATCAGTAGAAATGATTAGGAATACATAACTACATCAGTAGAAATGATTAGGAATACATAACTACATGAGTAGAAATGATTAGGAATACATAACTACATCAGTAGAAATGATTAGGAATACATAACTACATCAGTAGAAATGATTAGGAATACATAACTACATCAGTAGAAATGATTAGGAATACATAACTACATCAGTAGAAATGATTAGGAATATATAACTACAAGAGTAGAAATGATTAGGAATATATAACTACAAGAGTAGAAATGATTAGGAATATATAACTACAAGAGTAGAAATGATTAGGAATACATAACTACATCAGTAGAAATGATTAGTTAGGAATACATAACTACATCAGTAGAAATGATTAGGAATACATAACTACATCAGTAGAAATGATTAGGAATACATAACTACATGAGTAGAAATGATTAGGAATACATAACTACATCAGTAGAAATGATTAGGAATACATAACTACATCAGTAGAAATGATTAGGAATACATAACTACATCAGTAGAAATGATTAGGAATACATAACTACATCAGTAGAAATGATTAGGAATATATAACTACAAGAGTAGAAATGATTAGGAATATATAACTACAAGAGTAGAAATGATTAGGAATATATAACTACAAGAGTAGAAATGATTAGGAATATATAACTACATGAGTAGAAATGATTAGGAATACATAACTACATCAGTAGAAATGATTAGGAATACATAACTACATCAGTAGAAATGATTAGGAATACATAACTACATCAGTAGAAATGATTAGGAATATATAACTACATCAGTAGAAATGATTAGGAATACATAACTACATCAGTAGAAATGATTAGGAATACATAACTACATCAGTAGAAATGATTAGGAATATATAACTACATCAGTAGAAATTTTTAACATCTAATTTCGCTTTGAACATTCATTAAATTTGACTTGAATGGGAAGATTTCAATGACCAAAGGTTAACTAGGGTATTGTCTAGTGTGTCAGTGTACTTACACAAACAAATATCAAGTAATTTGATAATTATCTGTACCTTACAAACAGATGGCTGCCTGGACATGTTATTTACATTGTCGACTGTCATTGTGTTAGTCCTGAGGTCAAATCTTGCCAGCTGGCATCCTGCAAAAGGATTGGGATTGGACGTAATAATCTTTATTTCCTAAGAAACATCTGAAATTTTGCAAAACAGATTCACTGTCAGCTTTTATATCCTGGTCAAAAACATCCACCTTGGTTTTAGAGCCTTGGAAAATCTTTTTTTTTTGCTAGGCATTTCCCAAATAAAAAGGAAATATCAAGAGCATGAAGTTGATTAATTGTAGAACTTTCATCTCATAGGAACACCAGAAATACATGCATTGGTATTTCACCTGCAATATGACTTTGAGGCTTTTAATTTTCAATATGACCTTTAGGCTTTTTACTTGATCCAGTTACATTTTGTTTCTCTAGATCATTCAATCAGGGAGCCAAACAGAGGAACAAAAGCAGCATCTGGTACAGAAGTATCTCTCTGACAAATTGTTTACTGTCATACACACTTATAATGCCAGTGACATCATGGACATCTCCTTGACTGAAGGCTCACTGGTGGGTGTGGTCAAGGAGCTAGACCCCATGGGAAATAAAGAACGTTGGTTTGTTGATGATGGAGGTAGGAAAAACCTAAAGTTTGATTTTTATACATGTTTCTATCAAAACTAAGTTCTTTAATGCTTACCCGAAAATGGTTACACATTTTAACAAATTAAATTAGTCTCAGTAGCTAAATTCTTACTTCTATAAATATGTTACAGTGACATCATAACAAAGACATTCGCTGAAGGAAAAAAAGGTGCAACTAAACAAAATAATCACTGACTTAATTAAAGAAAGAAGCTTAATGACCAAACACTCATAGGTGTTTTAATTATAGTAACAACAAAAAAAAGTTATTTCATACATTTTTAAAATTATAGGTCTACACATTTTTATTAAAAGATTGTAATAACTGTTAGGTAAAATATATTATAAGGAAAACTTTAGCTGATAGAGGGCACATCTTTAACATGTCACCGTGTAAGAAATTGAAATAAGTTACAAATTAAAAACTTGAACAGTGTAAGTATTAGAGTTGCAGCAAGAGTGTACACAATTGTCTGCTTGGCAAACTGTGGACTGCTTTTTGGTACTTCTGGAGATTTTCTGCTTGTAATCTTTCTGGTTGCCTCAGTTGGGACTGCCTCAGTTGGGACTGCCTTATTTCAATCCTCTCTGGGAATTCACTATTAACTGATATACAGACTAAGTAGAAACCTAGTTGATGCTCTTTCTTCTTGTATCTGCAGTCAATAAAGGCTTCATCCCTTGCAATGTGTTGACTCCATACAAGCCTAGTCCATGCCACAGTGGCAGCAGTGCCTCTATAGAAGAGGACATTTTGTCTATACAGTCTTATGACAGCAGTGAGAACATTGTCCTCTGTGGGAATGATGGCAGAGTTACATATTCTACAGGTGCTTCCAATATTGAGGCTACCTTGAAGCAGCAACCTCAGGTAGAATATCAGGTAAGTAAACAAGTGTTAAAATATGGACTTAACAGGAAGTGTTCTTTATCTTTGTTGTCTCGCTCTGTCCTTTTTGTTTTTGCCTTGTCAACTTTTCTAGAAGAGTTCATTAATTCCATGAAAGAAATTTGTTTTCTTAAATACCATGCAGATCCATATTTTTTAGAAAGTAATTTGGACAATCAGTTGAAATGTATACAATTTCTAAAGTTGGCAGACTTTCATTGTTATGTTCAATTCACCTTGACTTAATTCACTTAAATCTAAGAAGCATTTGAGGGAATAACCACCATTGACAGAATATGACAGTACATAGAATCGACTTACTTATGACAGTACATACAGTACATATAATCCACTTACTTATGACAGTACATACAGTACACAGAATCCACTTACTTATGACAGTACATACAGTACATAGAATCGACTTACTTATGACAGTACATACAGTACAAAGAATCCACTTACTTATGACAGTACATACAGTACATAGAATCCACTTACTTATGACAGTACATACAGTACATAGAATCCACTTACTTATGACAGTACATACAGTACACAGAATCCACTTACTTATGACAGTACATACAGTACACAGAATCCACTTACTTATGACAGTACATACAGTACATAGAATCCACTTACTTATGACAGTACATACAGTACATAGAATCCACTTACTTATGACAGTACATACAGTACACAGAATCCACTTACTTATGACAGTACATACAGTACATAGAATCCACTTACTTATGACAGTACATACAGTACATAGAATCCACTTACTTATGACAGTACATACAGTACATAGAATCCACTTACTTATGACAGTACATACAGTACACAGAATCCACTTATGACAGTACATACAGTACATAGAATCGACTTACTTATGACAGTACATACAGTACATAGAATCCACTTACTTATGACAGTACATACAGTACATAGAATCGACTTACTTATGACAGTACATACAGTACATAGAATCCACTTACTTATGACAGTACATACAGTACACAGAATCCACTTACTTATGACAGTACATACAGTACACAGAATCCACTTACTTATGACAGTACATACAGTACATAGAATCCACTTACTTATGACAGTACATACAGTACACAGAATCCACTTACTTATGACAGTACATACAGTACATATAATCCACTTACTTATGACAGTACATACAGTACATAGAATCCACTTACTTATGACAGTACATACAGTACACAGAATCCACTTACTTATGACAGTACATACAGTACACAGAATCCACTTACTTATGACAGTACATACAGTACACAGAATCGACTTACTTATGACAGTACATACAGTACATAGAATCCACTTACTTATGACAGTACATACAGTACACAGAATCCACTTACTTATGACAGTACATACAGTACATAGAATCCACTTACTTATGACAGTACATACAGTACATAGAATCCACTTACTTATGACAGTACATACAGTACATAAAATCCACGTATAAAGTTTTAGGCTGATGGGAAATAAACACACACACAAAAATAATTAAACCTTTGTCTCTACAATAAAAATGATATATATCTAAATAGTAGGACTTTGTTAGTATTTATTGTTATGTCTTCTCTTCAGTATTACAGGACTTAGTTAGTATTCATTGCTATGTCTTCTCTTCAGTATTTATAGGACTTAGTTAGTATTCATTGTTATGTCTTCTCTTCAGTACTGTAGGACTTAGTTAGTATTTATTGTTATGTCTTCTCTTCAGTACTGTAGGACTTAGTTAGTATTCATTGTTATGTCTTCTCTTCAATACTGTAGGACTTAGTTAGTATTCATTGTAATGTCCTCTCTTCAGTACTGTAGGACTTAGTTAGTATTCATTGTTATGTCTTCTCTTCAGTACTGTAGGACTTAGTTAGTATTCATTGTAATGTCCTCTCTTCAGTGCTGTAGGACTTAGTTAGTATTCATTGTTATGTCTTCTCTTCAGTATTATGCCCTGTATGACTTTCAAGCCCGACATCCCAACGAGGCATCCCTCAGGGCTGGACATCCTGTGACTGTCTTGGCTTTCAAGGATGTTGATGGCAATGCTGAGTGGTGGCTTGTGGAGACGGAGGACCAGCAGCGGGGATATGCTCCTGCTAATTATATGGCTGCCATGCCTCTCAGCTAGCAAGCACCGAGTAGTCTCTGGTTCATAGACAGTTGTGTGATAGATGTAGACTATTTAATTTTTTTGTTTTTTACATTTAATTTTTTTTTTAAACTCTAAAAGAATTGTGTGCTAGATTTTTTCTAGGCATTTATAAATGGAAACTTCTTATTATAAAGAAATAGAACAGAAAGTATTTTATGAGTTTTTGCCAAAACTGTGACAAAAAGCAAGTTGAAAAATAACCAAAGAAAGTTTTTGTTTTTGTTTGTAATTCTCATTTCACTCTGCACTCAACATGAAGCTTGTTCAATTCTTTTATTTCCTGTCGCTCTCTCACAGACCTGCACAGACTGAATTCTTGAAGCCCACTGTACTATATGTAATATAAATCTTAAGACATTGTTATTGACTTACAAACATATGTGCAAATAATTTGTATGTTGAATGCTCACATTCTCTCCCTTTACTTGTGTTCTAAGAAGTACTGTGGTTATGGTGATATATGTATCTACTAATCAATGTATTATGTGAATGAAGTGTCTTAATGTATTACATGAATGAAGTATACAGTTTAACTATTTATCCAAGGAATCCAAGTTAACCTTAGCTATATACTTTTAGTTTGATGGTAGTCCTCTAAGCCTTTGACTGAGTTGAACTCTATATATCATTGGTTAATGTCAAACATGCTTGCCTTCTTTTGTTAGGCTGCTATGCAACATTGAATTAATTATTTTGTAATATTTGATGTCGCAAATGTCACATTTTATTGTAAAAACAGCTGTCTGAAGTAGGACATGTCCTGCTGAATTTTGAGTCTCCTAAGAATCAATGGATAACATGTTGAGTCTGTGATGAAATTTCTAGTGTCTGTGATTGGTTAAATTAACTATAAGAGGAGTTGTTTTTTTCTCTGTGATTCTTTTGTACAAATGTTTATTTTGTTTTGTTTCACTGTAACTTAATGGAAAGCACATGAAACTGCATGAGAGACAAAAAAATGTTTCCCTTCAGTAAGTTTCAGATCCAGTGCTTCAGGGACAACCATTGAGTACAATAAACTCCACATTCATTGGAGAAACCCAGTTGATGGACAGTCAAATATTTACTAGTTCTAAAAGTGAACAAAAAAATAACTTGTTCATATGGATTATAACTAAGCACACAGTTGAATTAAGTGGAACAACAAAACCTTTAACCAGCACACAGTTTGACATTCTGGGTTTTTCACATGGAGTATTTCAATGGTTTTTTTTTTGTTTCATATTTATTCCAAAATTTGTTCCTCGTTTTCTACATATTGTTCATTCCAGCTGTTCATCTTTTCTTTTTTATAGATTCTGTGTCCTGTTGCTAACAGGAATCCAGTTTTGTCTTAGTCTCTGTGTTTACTCTCTTTATTCCATATTTTTAATGGTATTTATTTTGTATATATAGAAAATCTTTCAATTTCCAGTCAAATCAAACAGAGCTAAAAACAAAATGATTTAGTTTTTTTTCAATTTGTCTAAATACTCAACTACACTATAAAAATGTCATAAAATTTACAGTTTTATTATTTCTTGTGAAGTTAAAACTAAAGTCAATGTTGCATACTTCTAGAATTCTTTTATTGTCCCCACATTTGACAGAATTTTATTGGAGTCAACTTATTTTTTTATTACTATTTATTTTGTTTATTTATGTTTATAAACATATTTTAATTTGTAATGAAGTGTTCTAACATATGTTTTCTGTGTAGTTAGCATTAACAAATCTAGTTAGTATTTGCTTGTTTGCTATAGAGCTAGCATAGTGTATGTATCATTAACACAGTGCCCTTAAAGTGCCTATGTGCCATGTTTAAACCATTTTACATTTTTTAGTCCTATTATTTCTCCATTTAAGAAAAAAAAATTATTCAAAAGTTGTAAAGCAAAAAGAGAACATAAAAAAAAAGTGCATTAAGAAAAATGAAACTTTGAAGGTATGTTCATATGCGACAGCAGTAATGAAGATCAAGGTTCTTTTTATTCCTGTCTGATTTGATGAAATGTGTCCTTTGAGTCAAACAACACCAAATTAAACTTCCTAAAACTGAGTACACTGTCTATTCTTTGATTCAGTTCTTTTGTTTTCTTTCAAGAAAGTGTTTTACTGCCTCATCCCTCACACATCTCACTTCTTGACCGTCCATTTATTTATAGAGTTGACATGGTATCCTAAAAGTAAAACCTTTGGTCGAGGTAACTCTGTACTATTAAAACACTAATTACCTCCCCCTCCTCAATGGCCAAACATTTCTTTTGTTGAATTAATTTTAGTCACTATTTACCTTTTGTTTGTGTGCAAACACTTTCTTGCTAGATCTTTACTGACCTTTTTTTTTTTTAAAATCTGAATTCTTAAAAGTTATAAATATAAACATTTTATTTTTTGTTGGTAGTTGACTTTCTATTCTATGTTGATTGCAGATATAAATTGATGCCCTAAAGATAATGTGTTTCATTTTTTTTTAAAATTAATTAGAAGAGAAAAGTGTCAAAGATTATATTGTTTAGAGTTACTGATGAGATGGCCTTAGGAGTTAAAAGACTTTTGAATGAGCTAGTACAAGAAATGAAAGGAAATCATTGTTTACTAAGTCCATTGTTCTTAATAAATAGGAAGTGGGACATTTGACCCTTCTGATGTTATGACATGATTAAATTCATTTCTCTCTTGACTTTCTTATCTGCCTTGGCCCTTACTTGATGCTACAAGTTAAAACTTACATTGAATGTTTGTGTAGCTGTATCATCTCATGTCTGAATCTACAACCCACCCTTTACACTCACTTGCCTGCATAATATTCTTAAGGATCTAAATTTGCTGGGTTACATATATCTATTTTAATCTGTCATTATTTATGCATAATACACTAAAAAATAAATAATTTTTAAACAATTTGGTGGTGTTTTTTTTTTTAATTCATTTTCCAAACCAATTTTTTTAGCAGAACACCCCCCCGCCCCCCATCCTCATTTAAAATCTTTTTCTCCCTATTTAAAAAAACCCCACAAAACATGACAATCAGTCTGGCAGAAGTTAAAACCTTTTATTAACTGTTGATTTTGACATTCACGGGATATATCCTAAGACAAGACCAAACATGTTCACCAAAGTCCCATACAAACATGTTCACCAAAGTCCCATACAAACATGTTCACCAAAGTCCCATACAGACATGTTCACCAAAGTCCCATACAAACATGTTCACCAAAGTCCCATACAAACATGTTCACCAAAGTCCCATACAAACATGTTCACCAAAGTCCCATACAGACATGTTCACCAAAGTCCCATACAGACATGTTCACCAAAGTCCCATACAAACATGTTCACCAAAGTCCCATACAAACATGTTCACCAAAGTCCCATACAAACATGTTCACCAAAGTCCCATACAAACATGTTCACCAAAGTCCCATACAAACATGTTCACCAAAGTCCCACAGAGCAAGGCCTTCCTTGTCTAGCATGGTGTCCAACTATCTTAGAAGAACATCTGTGGGCACCATTTGAGAAGAAACTGCGGAAGTTGGTCATGAGAGATCTCTGTGGAGAGAGCTTTATGGGTGCTAGGATTTAAGTCACAGATTGTCAGCACGATAAAGGAGATGGGGGAAATCGGATTTTCACTTTTTGACGGGGAGACGCAATTCTAAACTAGATTGTCTTTTCCTGCAGGGGACGCTAAAAAAAAAGTGACTTTCCTGTGTAATAATGCGTGTCTATAAAACAAGATTATATCCTCTAGTTGTAGTTGTCTATAATTGATTGCTGTTGTTTTGTTAACAAATATATTGTCATTTGTCTCTATGTATATCTTAATGGACTTCTATTTCCTGACGAATGCTAATTTCATCGAACGATTGACGTCAGAGCCATTTATGACCCGGATGTGGTTGACTGTGTCGAATACAGGGATGATACCGGATGCTCGTCGGAATATTTTTCTTGGCCAGGTGGCTAAGTGGGGTAGTTGAAGCGTATGAAGTACACCCTCCCCCTCTCCATGCTTATTTGGTTATTATCATCGTACTAGTCATTGAATGAAGAGTGACCACTATGTTCTCAATGTGGGACGTTTTAAAATACTGAAAACTTTGCCTCGTTTTTATTCTTTTAATTAAGTGTCTGTTGACTAATTAGCATCGAAACATTTGTTTAGCCAAGAAATTTTTTGGATCAAATCATTGAAAGGGGAGGGGGGGGGGAAGAAGAAACGGTGAAAATGATATTGGCTAAAAACAAATTAAATAATAATTAAAAAAAAATAACTTCATATCAACTAGCAAGTGGGAAGTGACCCAAAGATCTACGGATAGAAGCCTTGGTAAGGAAGGCGGGAAAGTTATTGGAGAAATGACGCAATATTGTTTGCTCTTTCGTTGGTTTGTAGCGCCAGCTAGTACAAGTAGAACGACGTATGAAATGTTGAATCTAGTACTTGTGAACTAAACTTGAACAGACGCCTGGAGTCAATCAAACCCACAAATGAAAAACCATCAAGTTTTTTTTTTTAAAAGCATAACCCTTCTTTGAATCCTATCGTACAGCTATTCTCACGCTCCAAACATATTTTTCTACCAGTTAATTATTGAAATACTGATACAAATTTATTCAAGTTTTGGTCTTCCTGCATAACAATTTGAAAGAAGAAAATGATTCACAGCTTCATCTGCTTTTTTTAAAATCTGCTTTTTACACATTTTTAAAAATAAATTTTGTCCGTCATAGATCGAAATTTTTGAAGAGATACGAAACATTTTTTTAACAGTGGGCCAAAAAGTAAAAGGCGTTTTTTTTTTATGGAGCATGTTTTTGTTCTATCATTCATTAGTTCCTAAAAGTGGGTGGGGCCTAGACTATTCACTATTACGAAACAGTCTTCAGTTTCGTAAAGGAAGTTTTGCCGTTTTTAAAAAAAGTATTTTGTATAATTATTTTACTTCTTTACTTTTATTAAAGGATTGAAATGTTTTAGAAATTTGTACCAATAAAAACAAGAAGAAAATGAAAGAATTTTGCTTGTTAAAGACAATACTTCGTTGATACGACTGTTTGCCTCTCTCCACTAATTAATGAATGTGAGATTTAAAAAAAAACAACAACTAACCCCCCCCCCCCCCCCTGCCGGCGAAAAAATCCTGGTTAAGCGAATAAATAAATCTATTAGGCTTTATACTATTCTAATGATAGGTCTTTAGATCTAGACTTAGAAGACGGTTCGCCAAATGTTCCTGAACATGAATTTATTAAATTCTTGAATGCAGAAATACCTTAAGACATATAGTCTGTTGAAAGTCTGCTCAAGATAAATATTTCTAGGTCTCTAGCCAAATTAAAAAAAATTATACTTTGAAAAATTATAACTGTCAAACTCGAGTTTTTCCAGTGCGGCCATTGAACTAGTAATTCTTTTACCAAAGATATACACCAACCGCCTAATTTCTAGGAAAATCCTTAGAGCCGTTTTCGATATCCGTGTCCACCCAATTTTTTGTTTTTAGTTTTGAGACCAGCTTTTAGTTTCTAGGAAGGTGCGAGTTGAATAGAGGTATTGTAAAAATAGTTGATCATAAGATCATTTCAATAAGTTTTCAACATTTATATTTGTGTTTGTATTTCTAGCACTTGTGATAGTTTGAAGTCGGCCAACCCAAGAAGCGAATTATACATTAATCAAATTTCTCAACATTCAACTTAGACACAAGCAGGGAATACTTACATTTTCAGTGTATTGTTTTAAATTACAAAATATGTAACGGGCTGGAAATAGATTTTCATTTAGTCAGACTTGACCAGCTGGCTGAACAGTAGGCCTACCCACAACTTGTTTATTGTATTGTGTATTTTTTTACCTTTCATTTATATTTTGTAAATAACAATCTTATTACCAAGCGTATATTAACTCACACTGCCTGTGTATTTGTGCAGTCTGTCTGTCAGGTCTAATCATTTATACTTTCATTGTCCCACGTCCCACTTTCGGTTCAAGTTGAAACTTCGCACATTTATTTAGTGCCGCTGACAACACGAATCAATAAAAAACAAGGTTACAAAGACAGTTTGTGTGGAAGCACAAACTTAAAATCGGCCTCCCGAATTTGTCCACCCAGGCAGGCTTCAATATTTTCAGAAAGAACATCCAAATGAAATTATATCAAAGACAAATGAGAGATAAGAATGGAGAAAAAAGGTTGACGGATCTTGTGTAGTGCCCCAACGGTCCAGCAGATCAAAGGATAGGTGCAAGTTAATGCAAAGTTAGATGTGAACCTGGCCTAGCTAGTTCCCCTTTCAGACCCTGTGGTCTATAGGGCAGATGATGTAAAAATCATCTGTTTTTGTGGCCTACGGTTAACGAGAGGTGTCATGTAGCCAGCACAACGACCAACCGTCTTTGCTTTTCCCCAACTAATGTCAGGTACCCATTAGGGCTGGGTAGACTCAGGGGCGCCCAAGGATTCCGAGGTTGAAAATCCCAGTCTTCATCAGGATTCGAATTCGGGACCCTCGGTTCGGAAGCAAGGCGCTTTACCGTGCCTATCCTGGACTTCACTTGATGTAATTGTTTTGAAAATGCTTTATTTCTTATTCGGATTCACAGATGCCAGACATTAAAAATGTTCAAGAAAATAAAGTTTATAAGATTACTATTCGTTCTAAATTAGGTTTAACTAAAAATGCATACTAATTAGTTTGTTCTCTTTAAAAAACTGCTTGCATAACTGATTTTAAAAATTAGATTTTTCGCTTTCAGGAAAAAAAATAGTAGCCGTTGCATCAGAACTTTGAATGGTCTAAAATATTGTGATGTTGGATTTTCAATATCTTTTCTAGTTTACGAGATCTAAACGGGACGGACGGACAGACATTTCGCACAAAACTAATAGCGTCTTTTCCCCTTTAGGGGGCCGCTAAAAATTAACCGATTGGCTAAACAATTAGTCGTAATTAATTAATTGTTTTATACTGGCTTAGTTTTTGAAAAAGGGAGTCAAAACATACAAACTCTAATAGGGTTTAAAAAGAATTATAACCTCCCTTAATAGTAATATTATTTTTAAAAAAAAAAAAAACTACTGGCACAAGACATGTTAATTGCAAGTCAATAAAAAATTAATTACATTATTGATGGATGTAAACATTTCACTCAGTGTGATGTTTTTTAAAATAATAAAAGTATTACTTATATTTCACTTGTTGTTATTTAATTGTTATATATTTTTTTTTAATTTGACAAAGTCAATACCGAAAATCCAAAATGTTCTTGTCACGTGTGAATCCACCCAATGCTTACCTCTAGGTTCGTCTCAGCAAACAAGTCAAACTGTCGCCATAAATCAAGGAGAAGTTTATTTACGGGTAACCACTGACTTGACCTCACAGAGAAAGACGTAACCAACAATCATCCACCTTTAGGTCACATCCTGGAGAGGTAAACATTCGACACTCTAGACTGTCACATCCATGGCTTGAGTTCTCCTTGTCTATCAACCGAGATCTAAAGTGTTTTGCTAAGAGAGACGTCTTTTGAGTATTCCCGATTCTTTAAATAGAAAAACAAAACACTACAGGGCTATTCTTACCTGTCCGCTGCAATATTAAATGCCTTGGCCTACAAAAAAAAAGTATTTCAAACATTTTTGTCAATTCAAGCAGGAGTCTTTATAAATATCTGGTTCATATTTGAGATTTCTTACGTCCGTAACAAAGTTAACTAGGTAAGTTTTAAAGTAATACATTTGAAATTATAGACACAAATTAAGTAAATGAGTGTTAACATGTAAAATATATGTCAGCTTTTAGTTAAGGAAGTGATCCGTTCCGAAATGGAACAAATCGATAAGGCAAAGTGGAGATTTTGTTAGACATGGCTGAATAGTTATATTGGTGTATCCGGTGACCAAAATATAAAGGAGGAGAGGATAAGCTGGTTTTTGTTTTTAAAGGAATAGGATCAGTATTTGATCATTATTTGATCATTATTTGCGTGTAATTTTTAGCACTGCACACTCAACGCATTGATGCTGTTTCGTTTAACGCATCAAATAGTTTCGCTCTGGAGGAAGCATTAGACCTTCATTCATCCTAGGACTTACAATTGATTTCGAAACAAATGGGCTTGTAACTAGCAGCAAGAAAGTAAATCTGATACAAACATCAACTGCTGCTCATCAAGATAGTGTTAAGACTATGGCTCAATTCTTTTTTGTTTACTTTGCAACGGTGAAGTTTAATTTAGTTTCCTTGACCTAGTTTATCACAAAAATCTCCAATAAATTGTATTTGTTATGTTTAAACGTTCATAAACTCAACGCAAATTTTATCACCTAATTTTCCAAAGTACTACTTGTTAAAAAGAAAAGAAAAGCCAAAACAAAAACAAAAGAAAAAAAAAACATCAACAAGAAAATATTTAAAAAATACTTTTAAACAAATAGTTTGGATCAGTCGTGTAATTAAATTTTTAATACATCTAGAGTATTCTAGACAAACAATAGAAAAAGCATTTATAAAAAAAACAACAACTTATGACTCAAGCCTTTTCAGGCTTCTAAGGCCAACACGTTAACCACTTGGCTAGCGGAGATTCTAGAGTTATAATTGTAAGCAAGATGGTCTGTGATCACATATGACTCTAACAGCCCTGATTGTCTCTTGTATGACTACTGGTAAAGAAATAATGTATGATTCTCAACAGGTAGACAACGAACTTATAAATTACAGACTTACTTTAAAAAAAAATTTACATCCTGGGCGCATACATGACCTACGGTAATCATCTAACGTATACATGACCTATGCTAATCATCTAACGTAGACATGACCTATGCTAATCATCTAACGTATACATGACCTATGCTAATCATCTAACGTATACATGACCTATGCTAATCATCTAACGTAGACATGACCTATGGTCTTACATGTATTACAAATCACTGCCTATGAAATACAATTTGTTTATTGTTAGATCTGTATACACAAATAAAGATGTTAAGTAAACCGCTAATAAATAATGCACTTCAAACACAAGATAACTAACAAAGTATTTTCCCCTCAGATCTTACCCGAATCTAGGAAAATCGGATCTTTTCTGTCTTAGAAAAGTAATGATCTTTAGTTTTCAAAGTTTAGAAATAATGCAATAGCGTTTTGCGAATTTTAAATAGAAATCAAAGAATTATTTTCTATATCGAATTAATTCACGTCTGTTGATTGAAGTCTTATATCTACCTGCTCCTGGGAAAGCCTACTCGGATCAAGCATCACTATAAATGGACAGGATATAAACGCAGTGGACAAATTCACATATCTTGGCAGCACACTCTCCAGAAATGGAAAAATCGATAGTGAAATCGACCTGCGTATAGCCAAGGCCAGTGCATCCTATGGCAGACTGTCTATAAATGTCTGGAACAGACGTGGTATCACCACAAACACAAAGCTAGGGGTCTATAGAGCCGTCATCCTCCCTACATTGCTCTATGCCTCAGAAACATGGACAGTGTACAGTAAACATGCAAAGAAACTAAACCACTTCCACATGACATGTCTGAGAAAAATACTAAATATCAAACGGCAATACAAAATACCAGATACCGTAGTCCTTCAAAGAGCGGGTCTGCAAACATCCACACAATCCTGATGCAGTCCCAGCTGCGATGGGCAGGTCACGTCTACAGAATGGAAGACCACCGCATCCCTAAACGACTCTTGTATGGCCAACTAAGCGAAGGAAAGCGCTCGCAAGGTGGTCAAAGAAAGCGCTTCAGGGACACCCTCAAAGATTCTCTGAATGCGTTCAGAGGCACATGACAGAGCATCATGGCGTCGCGCTGTGAAAACTGGCGCACAGGTTGCTGAGGAAAAAAGAACAACGCTGGCAGAAGAAAAACGCTAGAAAAGAAAAGCAAGACAAACGACACTAGCTCCAGCTGGAATAACCTGCCCAGTGTGCGTTCGAACATTCCGGGCTCACATAGGTCTCACCAGCCACATGAGGAGGCATAAAACCCCAGTGCAAAGCCCTCAGCCCCCTGGATGACAAAGTGGTCATCATCGAACCACGATGGACGAACTATATATATATACATTTCAATAGATTGATTACAAAAATCTTTCTAAATTATGTATCTAAAAAACTGCAAAATAATAATTATGTGACGAGAATGCTCTTATTTTCGATTTTTAATTACTAGATCTAGATCTAAACCATACGCTTTATATATTATATCTAGACAGGAAATCGGAAACACATTCTTATCCGCGATTGATCGATTCACAGACATATATATATATATATATATAGATTTTTTATGTAGGTAACTCTTATTCAAGCACTAAGGGGAGTCGCCCCAATCAATCTTTTCTGTCTTAGAAAAGTAATGATCTTTAGTTTTCAAAGTTTAGAAATAATGCAAAATCATTTCTGGGATTTCCTTTAGAATGGGCTATTAATCACAGAACTAAATATTCACGCAAATATCTGAAACAAAGCCATTTCCTGTTAGTTTCCATTAAGATAATGTTTTAAAAATCCTAGATCGAAATAATTCATGTCTGTTGATTTGAATCATCTTATGTACATTTAAATAGATTGATTACCTAGATCTTTCTAGATTATGTATCTAGAAATTACAAAATAAATGAGACTAGAGTTGGCCCACTCTTATTTTTGATGTTCAATTACTAGATCTAGATCTAAAAATTAAATTATATTTTACATAGATTAGGGTTGAAAAAACAACAACAAAAAATAACTTTACTTCTTATAACTACTTAACAAAACAATGCCTTGTTTCAACTTTAAAAAAAAAATTCACATTTTTTTGTGTTAAAAGATCTCCATATATAGTAGAGTCACTATTGCGGAACAGTTTGCTGCTACGTTTAGTTTTAAATTTTTTGCTCCGTAATGGTTAGACCTATGGAAAAACTAAAAGTATCTAGACATTGCCCATCCGTTTTCCGATAAAAGTAGACGCATTGTTAAGTTTTTCAACAGATATTTAAATTTTACATTCAAATCGACTGAGATGTGGTCAGTCACAATTACGGAACAGGATTTTTAAAGAATTCACAATTGCTGAACACGGTAAAAATGTTTGAACAGAGCCTATATAAGGCACGTATTTTATTAGTCTTGTCTAATACTTGACCTCCTTGTAACACACACATTGTAACCTTTAGATTCTTTACCTCTTCTTTAATTGTAATTGACGCAACACTACCCTGACATTTTACTTACAAGGTTTTATTTTCACTATTCTTTAATTCTTTTTTGTAATATTAATATAATATATATGATATTTGATATTATGATTTGTCCTCTTTTTGATGGACGTCTGGTAATCATAAATTCTATATTAAGCCTATATGTAATATTATTCTCTAATTGTTTTTAAATTTATGTATACTAATACAAACTCATATTTAAATTCCGATAATCCAAATCACTATCTAAATATTAAGCTAAATGCGCAGGTCAAATAAATAACATCTATAGTGTTCCACAATTGTTATTATAATTAAAAAGGTAAAAACTGGGTGAACACCTCCATTTTTTTTTTTAATTCAATTCCTGGTAGATGGCTATGAAATGACGTTTTTTTCACATCCATTTATAAACCGAAAATTAGGTGTATCATGCAGGTGATGTGTCATTATCATTTTAAAAAGCCTTAAGGTCTGGCCTATGCCTTTCTCCTGGTACGTGAATAATAATGGAGGATTCCACACCTGTCAACTTTAACCTGGAGTCAAAATTAATTTTCTGCTGTGAAAAGAAAACCCTTATATTGGAAATGTAGAGAAATGGACCATGCGCACTACCGTTACAGTAGTTTAGGAGAAATTTTCAAAATAAAGTAGATTTTAACTACTTTCGACGAGCTATTCCGCAAACATGCTTGATCTGCAATAGTGGCTCTATTCTATAAGTCTCTGATCTAAACATTATATTATATGTTACATAGGTCATGATAGGTTAGGGTTGAAGAAAAACCTTTACTTCTTAAAACTACTTTACAAAACTTTAAAAAATAACGCCTTGTCTCGCTTTTTGAAGTTTTTCAATTTTTTTTTGGTAGTGTTCAAAGATCTCCATGCCCAGTCTAGATATAAGATATATATTAGTCTGTGGTACAAGATGAAACTCCATGCCCAGTCTAGATATTAGATATATATTAGTCTGTTAGTACAAGATGAAACTCCATGCCCAGTCTAGATATAAGATATATATTAGTCTGTGGTACAAGATGAAACTTTCTTACGTTTTGAAGCACTAGTTAAACTTTTTTTTTTGTGTGCGTACATTTCTCCTTGGCGCGAAACTTGCTTTGCAGACTTTGTATAAAATATTTTTTTTTTGTCCTATGCAGCCGACATTGACTAATTACGTGCTTTTGTGTGTGCAAATATAAAAAAAGAAAGAATAAATGTCGGTATAACTTGATTATTTGGTGTGTTGATGGTGGAAGTAAAAAAAAAAGATAATTTTCTAAATCGTATCTTACACTCGAATATACTGGCTCACAAAAGGGTTGATGAACGGTGGACATTTTTTGTAGGTATAAAAAAAAAATAATGGTGGGGGTGCGGTGAAAGTATTATATGAGGATTATGCTTAGAGGGTTTTAAAGAATTACGCTTAGAGGGTTTTAAAGAATTACGCTTAGAGGGTTTTAAAGAATTACGCTTAGAGGGTTTTAAAGAATTACGCTTAGAGGGTTTTAAAGAATTACGCTTAGAGGGTTTTAAAGAATTACGCTTAGAGGGTTTTAAAGAGTTACGCTTAGAGGGTTTTAAAAAGTAAAAAGTGCCCAGGCCAAACAATGTCATAGAGTCTATACATATTTGGATATAAAAACTGTAAAGCAAAAGAATAGTCCATATTTGGATATAAAAACTGTAAAGCAAAAGAATAGTCCAACAGTGTAATTCAGACTATTTGTTAAGGTGGAGAGTTAGGTTTCGATGTTATAAGTAAAAAAAAAAAGCAAAATAAACTATATAGTCTGGGAAATATTTAAACTCAAATATGGGTGTAAAGATCTCTCCAGATTCAAGACATTCTTTTGCATTTGAAAACAACAACGACCACCTACGTCATTAAGTCGTGTCTCTTGAAAAGGTTTGGAGGGGGGGGGGAGACTCAAAGTTTTAAAAACGCTGATCAATTGCAAATCCCAAGTCGTCCATTAGAAGTACAATAATGTAAACACACACACACCATGATACCGACACCTCCCCATTTCTCATCTTGATAGTCGAAAAACAAAACAAAAACATATTTACCTCGATTTGAACCCACACCTTCTAGATTCAGTGTTAACTCAAAATAACATCAGACAATCGTGAATCAATAAGCTACACTCTTAATCAAAATGACCATCCGTAGTCTTATTTCACCATGTGGACGAGTCCAGGTTTTGCTAGAACTGGGCCAGAGGCAGTTTGTTTGATCTACCAGACACTTGAATACAAGAGTAACATCTGCACTAGGAGCAAACAGAAACTGTTTGTTTTATTATTAATTTGAAATGTGTCTTTAGTAAACATTGGCCTAGCGCTGTCTGCATCATTACATTTGTAAACATTGGCCTAGCGCTGTCTGCATCATTACATTTGTAAACATTGGCCTAGCGCTGTCTGCATCATTACATTTGTAAACATTGGCCTAGTGCTGTCTGCATCTTTACATTTGTAAACATTGGCCTAGTGCTGTCTGCATCATTACATTTGTAAACATTGGCCTAGCGCTGTCTGCATCATTACATTTGTAAACATTGGCCTAGCGCTGTCTGCATCATTACATTTGTAAACATTGGCCTAGCGCTGTCTGCATCATTACATTTGTAAACATTGGCCTAGTGCTGTCTGCATCTTTACATTTGTAAACATTGGCCTAGCGCTGTCTGCATCATTACATTTGTAAACATTGGCCTAGTGCTGTCTGCATCTTTACATTTGTAAACATTGGCCTAGTGCTGTCTGCATCATTACATTTGTAAACATTGGCCTAGTACTGTCTGCATCTTTACATTTGTAAACATTGGCCTAGTGCTGTCTGCATCATTACATTTGTAAACATTGGCCTAGTGCTGTCTGCATCATTACATTTGTAAACATTGGCCTAGTGCTGTCTGCATCTTTACATTTGTAAACATTGGCAGAGTGCTGTCTGCATCTTTATATTTGTAAACATTGGCAGAGTGCTGTCTGCATCTTTACATTTGTAAACATTGGCCTAGTCCTGTCTGCATCTTTACATTTGTAAACATTGGCCTAGTGCTGTCTGCATCTTTACATTTGTAAACATTGGCCTAGTGATGTCTGCATCTTTACATTTGTAAACATTGGCCTAGTGCTGTCTGCATCTTTACATTTGTAAACATTGGCAGAGTGCTGTCTGCATCTTTACATTTGTAAACATTGGCCTAGTGCTGTCTGCATCTTTACATTTGTAAACATTGGCCTAGTGCTGTCTGCATCTTTACATTTGTAAACATTGGCCTAGTGCTGTCTGCATCTTTACATTTGTAAACATTGAAGTTGTACTTTCCATAAACTTTGTCAATTTTGTTTTTCTACAAAGCTTTTATAAACTCCCTGTCTGTTTGTCAGTCTGTTTGTCAGTCTGGTCAAAAGTTTGAACACGTTATTTCTACATTCTCGGATGATGTTGAAACTTTGCACTCAACTATTCACTGGCTTAGGAGATTCATGGATCAATACACACTAAAAATCAATAAATCAACTAATTACTGGTTACTAATTATTTTGTTCTATACTAATTAATCCGTCATTATTCAGAAATATATCAGCATAGTCCCCTTAAATGATTGTACACTTTATTTCTTCCACATCTATTTGTGATAGTCAATGTGATTGTTTTGTCAGCCCCGTCCTGTTAGTGTAACCCAGTAACCCACATTGCTGGCAGGTCGATAGAATGTGCTAATTAACAGATAGGGGGGATAATTGAATTCCTTTTAGGCCTATATATATGGACGATCTAACATGAATAAAACAGCATTTAAACAGACAAGAAAGTGTTAGTCTCTACTAACCTACTATGACATGGTGTCCAACTAGATAAGAGCTGTACAGATCTGACAACGTTCAACACACCATTTGGTAGATATACGTTTGTACGACTACCCTTTGGACTAAACTCTTCTGCGGAAGTATTTGCAAAACGATTTCAACAAATGTTTGAAAATATTCAAGGTGTTGAAACCTACATGGACGAAATATTGATAGCTGGTAGAACTACAAAAGAACATGACGAGAAACTTCAGAAAGTCCTTGCCATAGCAAGAAAAGAAGGGATTAAATTGAAACTATCAAAATGCAGCCTTAGCGTAAAAGAAGTAACATTTGTTGGACACGTCATTACAGATAGTGGAATCAAGCCTGACAATTCCAAGATTGAAGCAATACACTCTATGCCATGCCCTTCAAACCGCAAAGAACTAGAAAGATTTCTGGGCATGATAAATTATCTTGGCAAATTCATACAAAATCTGTCTGATGTTACTGCCCCCTTGAGGGAGCTACTTAAACAAGATAATGAATGGATGTGGTTGGAACAACATCAGAATGCCGTTGATTACTTAAAAAGCATGATCACAACTGCCCCTGTTCTAGCTTTTTAATGATGTTTCACAACCAGTCAAGTTGTCAGTAAATGCTTCACAAGAGGGACTTGGAGCTGTGTTAATTCAAAATGAGAGGCCAGTGGCTTACGCATCAAGATCTCTTGCAGACTGTGAAAAACGTTATGCACAAATAGAAAAAGAAATGCTTGCAATAGTGTTTGGAGTTGAACATTTCCATTATTATGTGTATGGGCGTCAAATAACAGTTGAAACAGATCACACACCATTAGAAGTGATCATCAAAAAGCCTTTGTCATCCACACCACCAAGACTTCAGAGAATGCTTCTTCGTCTTATGAAGTATGAAATCCTGCTGAAATATAAGCCAGGAAAAGAAATGTCTATTTCAGATACACTTTCACGAGCATCGCTGCCAGTAAAACATCCATCAAGTGATGACTGGGACGCACAAGTTCATCTTATTGCCTGCCTGTGTCAGATGAAAATATGAAACATTTTCAGCACGAGACTGCAAACGATGCCATTCTAAGACTGTTAAAAGATCAAATTTTGATAGGATGGCCAAACTCAAGAAATAAAATTCCTCAAGAAATACTAGCTTACTATGGATTTAAAGAAGAGCTTAGTGAAAGCAATGGTCTACTTTTAAAAGGAGAAAGAATAATAGTATCAAAAGCATTACAAAAAGAAATGTTGCAAAGACTCCATCAAGGTCACCTTGGACGTGATAGATGTCTGGGTACAGCCAAGGAGGTGTTCTTCTGGCCTGGAATGTCAAAACAAATTATAGAGATGGTATCTAGTGGTGCAGTATGCAATGAACACCAGAAGTCCAAGAAGGAGCCAATGTTACCACATGATACACCTCAACTTCCCTGGGAAAAGATTGGAGCTGACCTTTTCGAGCATTTTGGTAAGAACTATTTACTTCTTGTTGACTACTACAGTAGATTCTTTGAGATTAATCTCATTCCAACACTTAAAGCTTCAGTTACAATTTGCTCGTCATGGCATCCCCAAAGAAGTAATTACTGATAATGGACCTAAGTTCAGTTGCGAAGAGTTTCTCAAATTCTCTAAAAGCTGGGGTTTTCGACATATTACTTCGTCCCAGATTTCCACAGTTCAATGGGATGGCTGAACGCGCAATACAGACAGTAAAGAAAATTATGAATAAAGCTAAAACATCTGGTAAAGACCCATATTTAGCCATTCTACAGTTCAGAAATGCCCCAAGTCCAGATGGACCTTCACCAGCAAGGCTGCTCATGGGCAGACGTATGAGAACTAATCTTCCGACAACAAATACTTATCTCAGACCACAAGTTCCAGACCAGAAAGAAATGGCAGATGTATGGAGGAAGAGAAAAAATGGTCAAAGAAAATATTATGACAGAACGGCTAGACGCACTGAAAGACAACAGTTTCATCCTGGAAACAAGGTCTTTATGCAAAAGTATCCTGGAAGTCAATGGAAGCCACCCACTGTCATCTCAGAAGCTTCAACGCCAAGATCACATTTTGTACAGACACCTGAAGGGGCCACATACAGAAGAAATAGAAAAATGTTAAGAAAGACATTTTCTAGACCACACGAAACTCCAGATGTATTTGTATGGGACAATTCTGATACATCCTACGAAACGCAAGTTACAGAACCTGAGTCTGCGATAGCTAGTACAGCACCTGTTGAAACACAATACGGCCCAGCCCCAGTAGTTACACGCTATGGCAGACCAGTAAGACCACCAAAACGCTTTTCTGATGTAGATATTTAGACATTCATTATGTCAAATGCAGCCTATTGTGTAAAAGGCTTTTTGATGTTTTCTTACATTATATATTATAATGTTATATTATATAAATATTTAAACACAACTGTAAATCATTATCTGTAGCTTGTAAACATAATAGCAATGTTATAATTTTATAATGTAAATGTTTTCACTTTGAATAGTTACATTGAAATGTCTATTGATTATCTATGTTAGATGTCAATATTTAGTACCATGATGTAGATATAGTTTTATAGATGTTTTATCATTGAATGTTTGTAAGAAGGGAGATGTGATAGTAAATGTTATTGTTTTGTCAGGCCCGTAATGTTATTGTAACCCAGTAACCCACATTGCTGGCATGTCGATAGAATGTGCTAATTAACAGATAAGGGGGATAATTGAATTCCTTTTGCGCCTATATATATGGACGATCTAACATGAATAAAACAGCATTTAAACAGACAAGAAAGTGTTTGTTAGTCTCTACTAGCCTACTATTAAACTATTCTCAGATCAAGTTAAAACTTTAAACAATTATTTATTGCACCTAACATAAATCTATTAGACAATTAACAAATTAGTTATTTAATTATTGGTCTTTAATCATTTTGTTTGAGATCGAAAATTAGGAATAACTTCTACATTCTTGAGTGATATCGTTGTAAGTGCGGAGTTATTTCCCTTAGATAAACTTTGTTATTTAAAAAATATTTTCTTCTATTTTGTTTGCAATGAACGTGTGTCCGGTAACACACACACACATGTATTTGATTCTATGGAGCAAACACACACACACATGTATTTGATTCTATGGAGCAAACACACACACACATGTATTTTATTCTATGGAGCAAACACACACACACATGTATTTGATTCTATGCAGCAAACACACACACACATGTATTTTATTCTATGGAGCAAACACACACACACACATGTATTTGATTCTATGTAACAAAGACACACACATGTATTTGATTCTATGGAGCAAACACACACACACATGTATTTGATTCTATGCAGCAAACACACACACACACACATGTATTTGATTCTATGGAGCAAACACACACACACATGTATTTGATTCTATGGAGCAAACACACACACACACATGTATTTGATTCTATGGAGCAAACACACACACACATGTATTTGATTCTATGGAGCAAACACACACACACACATGTATTTGATTCTATGGAGCAAACACACACACACATGTATTTGATTCTATGGAGCAAACACACACACACACATGTATTTGATTCTATGGAGCAAACACACACACACACACACATGTATTTGATTCTATGGAGCAAACACACACACACATGTATTTGATTCTATGGAGCAAACACACACACAAACATGTATTTGATTCTATGGAGAAAACACACACACAAATGTATTTGATTCTATGGAGCAAACACACACACATGTATTTGATTCTATGGAGCAAACACACACACACACACATGTATTTGATTCTATGGAGCAAACACACACACACACACATGTATTTGATTCTATGGAGCAAACGCACACACAAATGTATTTTATTCTATGGAGCAAACACACACACATGTATTTGATTCTATGGAGCAAACACACACACACATGTATTTGATTCTATGGAGCAAACACACACACACACACGTATTTGATTCTATGGAGCAAACACACACACACATGTATTTGATTCTATGGAGCAAACACACACACACACATGTATTTGATTCTATGGAGCAAACACACACACACACATGTATTTGATTCTATGGAGCAAACACACATACACATGTATTTGATTCTATGGAGCAAACACACACACACACATGTATTTGATTCTATGGAGCAAACACACACACACACACATGTATTTGATTCTATGGAGCAAACACACACACACACATGTATTTGATTCTATGGAGCAAACACACACACACATGTATTTGATTCTATGGAGCAAACACACACACACACACATGTATTTGATTCTATGAAGCAAACACACACACACACACATGTATTTGATTCTATGGAGCAAACACACACACACACACATGTATTTGATTCTATGGAGCAAACACACACACATGTATTTGATTCTATGGAGCAAACACACACACACATGTATTTGATTCTATGGAGTAAACACACACACACACACATGTATTTGATTCTATGGAGCAAACACACACACACATGTATTTGATTCTTTGGAGCAAACACACACACACACATGTATTTGATTCTATGGAGCAAACACACACACACACATGTATTTGATTCTATGGAGCAAACACACACACACATGTATTTGATTCTATGGAGCAAACACACACACACACAAATGTATTTTATTCTATGGAGCAAACACACACACATGTATTTGATTCTATGGAGCAAACACACACACACATGTATTTGATTCTATGGAGCAAACACACACACACACATGTATATGATTCTATGGAGCAAACACACACACAAATGTATTTTATTCTATGGAGCAAACACACACACACACACATGTATTTGATTCTATGGAGCAAACACACACACACATGTATTTGATTCTATGGAGCAAACACACACACACACATGTATTTGATTCTATGGAGCAAACACACACACACACATGTATTTTATTCTATGGAGCAAACACACACACACATGTATTTTATTCTATGGAGCAAACACACACACACATGTATTTGATTCTATGGAGCAAACACACACACACACATGTATTTTATTCTATGGAGCAAACACACACACACATGTATTTTATTCTATGTAGCAAACACACACACACACACACATGGATTTGATTCTATGGAGCAAACACACAAATGTATTGATTACTTCACAAGTTTTGTGTGACTCTTCTCGTGTTTGGACAATTCTAATGATTGGCTGTCATGTTGTCTACACGCTTGGTTAAATACATCTTCACAGTCTCGAGACTTGAGGGAGTTACTTGTTTATATAGAGTACAGCACAATTGTGAAATGAACAAAGAAGTAAGTCAGTATTAGAAACTACATTACGAATAATGAAATGAATAACTCAAACAAGATTAATATTTTACAATAGAACCACACAACAATGAATTCAAATAGATCTGTCAATCCAATCCATTAATTTATGTACGTTAAATAAATCAGGTAAATCCTTGAATGAACGAACTGGGCCGCATGCTTGCGTCTCCTTATGTAGTCCTTCAAAAGATGTATGAGTGTCTTATAGAGCTGAAGGCCAAGAGTGTCATGTAACAATCTTTTTGTTTCCTCTGTCTAGACATGTTCATTGCCTTCTATTTGTTGCAGGTTTCCGCGCAGTGCCAACTATTTTGTAATGTAACATTTTTGTCTTTGTGTTGTATAGTTCCAATAAACTCATGCCACAGTAAACTCAAATCATAATATACTCATATCACAATAAACCCATATCACAATAAACCCATATCACAATAAACCCATATCACAATAAACCCATATCACAATAAACCCATATCACAATAAACCCATATCACAATAAACCCATATCACAATAAACCCATATCACAATAAACTCATATCACAATAAACCCATATCACAATAAACTAATGTCACAATAAACCAGTGGCGTATCTAGAAATTTGGGGGGTTAGGAGCCTTGTATTTTGACATTTGACATCATAGCATGAGTTAATGGCAAACTACTTAATGTAAAAACAAATTTCGGACACTCATTTATGGGCCCTCCTCAAGAGGGGATTAGGGTTAGGAGTTAGATTTTAAAATTTGGACCCTCCCCCCCCCAACCTTAGCTACTGTACTGATAAACTCAAGTCACAATAAATTCATGTCACAATAAACTCATGTCACAATAAACTCATGTCACAATAAACTCATGTCACAATAAACTCATGTCACAATAAACTCATGTCACAATAAACTCATGTCACAATAAACTCATGTCACAATAAACTCATGTCACAATAAACTCATGTCACAATAAACTCATGTCACAATAAACTCATGTCACAATAAACTCATGTCACAATAAACTCAAGTCACAATAAACTCATGTCACAATAAACTCATGTCACAATAAACTCATGTCACAATAAACTCAAGTCACAATAAACTCATGTCACAATAAACTCATGTCACAATAAACTCATGTCACAATAAACTCATGTCACAATAAACTCCACAGGTCGACTAGAAGTTATTGTCAGATTTATTTTTCACAGCTAGTGAAATGCTGACTTCTGCTATCTTCATGAACATCTTCCAGACTCTAGTGGTCAGCTTTATACTACTGTCCACTCTCTCGATAGCACTGCCTCAGAATAAATTGGAATACATGAGGATGAGGGCAGAGTTGATAAATACCGATGAAAACATGAGGATAGGTTCGAATCTCGTCCTCACAGCATCGGAACATTTCGTCAATGAAATATTTATGAAGGTATTTTCAAGTTGAGCATGATCTTTATTTCATTAGCGTCTGAGAGACACACGTCAGTCGCGTAGAGTTTCTTTCTTAATACTTCTTTATTTAATGGGCTAGTGTCCTTGATCTCTGTGAGCTGGTGTAAGATAGTCTAGATACATGTGTATGTGTGTGTATGTGTGTGTGTATTCAACTGAGTGCAAAGCCCTCAGTTCCCTGTCTGACAGCAGTGGTCATCATCGAACCACGATGGACGGACTAGATAGATATATTCATGTGAGTGCAAAGCCCTCAGTCCCCTGGCTGACAGCAGTGGTCATCATCGAACCACGATGGACGGACTAGATAGATATATTCATGTGAGTGCAAAGCCCTCAGTCCCCTGGCTGACAGCAGTGGTCATCATCGAACCACGATGGACGGACTAGATAGATATATTCATGTGAGTGCAAAGCCCTCAGTCCCCTGGCTGACAGCAGTGGTCACCATAGAACCACGATGGACGGACTAGATAGATATTCATGTGAGTGCAAAGCCTCAGTCCCCTGGCTGACAGCAGTGGTCATCATCGAACCACGATGGACGGACTAGATAGATATATTCATGTGAGTGCAAAGCCCTCAGTCCCCTGGCTGACAGCAGTGGTCACCATAGAACCACGATGGACGGACTAGATAGATATTCATGTGAGTGCAAAGCCTCAGTCCCCTGGCTGACAGCAGTGGTCATCATAGAACCACGACGGACGAACTATAGATATAGATATTCATGTGAGTTTGTCAGCGTGCTAAGAAAGTAATTGCTAGAGAAGGGTGAACTAATGAAATGTCCAGTAAAACAAATGTACAACTGAAAAAAGTTGAAGAGCAAGCGAATGATAGTGAACTAAAAATGAAGTAAAAATAGTGAACAAATATAAATGAACTAAACAAAGTAAACTGATAATAGTGAATAAATAAGGTTGAACTTAAGTATGTCAATTATTGATGGAACATGGATTATAGAAAACGAAAAGTCCTCTAATATATATACTAGTAAACTCATGATAGGAAACTAGAACAAGAGATATTTAATTTACATAAGGGAAACAAGTGATAGTAAACTAATGTACTTTAATGATAGTGAACTAAAATTAGTAAATTTATATGACTCAACTAGAGATGATGGTATTGCCTACTAATGATAGTTAAGTAATGGTTGTGAACATACGATAGTGAAGGTGTTATAGTGAACATGGGCGTAGCCAGGATTTTTTTTCGGGGGGGGGGGGTGCCCTAGAATAAGTTCTTCCATGAGTTACATTACTAGCAAAGGGGTCTGGGGAAGCGCTAGGAGCATATTCTGAGGTATCTACAGTGCATTTTCCTGCTATTAAAAAGTTCTATTTCAAAAAGCTAATGTGCTATTCTTACTGACTTAGACCCTCCCTCGTCGTTCGGCGCATTTGCCATCCAACTGTTTCCATAAAATTGTAGACTCCCCGCCATTACTAGCAAGGGGGTCTGGGGGAGCGTCAGGAGCTCCCCAGCGCGGGGCGAAGCCCAGGCCAAGCACTATTTCTGGTATGGAAAGCCAACAAAATGCATATTCTGAGGTATCTACAGTCCATTTTAATGCTATTAAAAAGTTTTATTTTAAAAACCTAATGTGCTATTCTTACTGACTTAGACCCTCCCACGCCGTTCGGAGCATTTGACGTCAAACAGTTTCCATAAAAATCTGTCACTGGTAATGTCTGAAGCCTCTTCCCACCTACCATGAGGACTTCCATGAATGAGTGGCGTCAAGTTTAACTAGGATATCATTGCAACTCTTCTTATGTGTAATTCATTTTGTCGGAGAACATGTCCCGCAAACCTCATGCGTCGTTCTCTCACAATCTTACTAAGGGGTCGACTCCCAGTTCGGCATAGGATTTCCTTGATTTAGATCCGATCTCTATAACTGACTCCTAAAATCTGTCTTAGCCATCTTTGTTGAGCTATATTTAGTGTTTTTCGATTTCGGTAGATGACTATTCACTGCAGTTTATTAATGGAGCCCTGCCACTGGTAAAAATGTGTAACCTCTCTTGAATACGCTCTTGGAATTAAGTGACTTTAGTTTGCTTTAGATTTTATATCGAAAAGAGAAGTTTTATCGTCAAAATCTTCTGTTGGGGGTTTTCCACCTCAAAATGCTCTGTAGGGGGATCTTAGACTCAAAACCATCTGGAGGGGTTTTAAACTTTAAAAAAAAAAAGCCATCTGTAGAAGAAACTCAAAACCCCCGATTGGCTTGGCTACGCTCAAATAATTTTAGTGTGTAATTTGCTTTTTTTTTATATTGAAGATGTATTTTTAGCACCAAACCCCTCTGAATGGGGGTTTAAACCCCTTTCGGCATCGCTCATAGCATTTTGAGTGCGTAATTTGCTTTTTTTCTTACGCTGAAGATGGCGGGGGGTTTAAACTCAAAACCCCTTTGACTACGCTCATAGATTTTAGAGGGAGTAATTTTCTTTTATTTATATTGAAGAGGTACTTTTTAGCTTCAAACTCCACTGGATGGGAGTTTAAACTCAAAACCCCATAGACTACACTCATAACATTTTTAGTGTATAATTAGCTTTTTTTTATTATTAAAAAGAGGTAAAACCCATTTATCTACGCTCATAACATTTTGAGTGCGTAATTAGCTTTTTTTTATATTAAAGAGGGGGTTTATCGTAAATTTTAGACGGGGTTTTAAAATCAAAATCTTCCTTAACTGTGCTCTTGGAATTAGGGGATTTTCGTTTGCATTTTTTTTGTTTTGTTTTATAGAAGAGGGGGAGTTAACTGCAAAAACCCCAGGTAGGGGGTTTAAAACTCAAAACCCCTGGTAGGGGGTTTTAAACTCAAAACCCCTAGTAGGGGTTTTTAAACTCGAATCGCTCTGGTAGGGGTTTTAAACTCGAACCCCCCTGGTAGGGGTTTTTAAACTCGAACCCCCCCTGGTAGGGGTTTTTAAACTCGAACCCCCCTGGTAGGGAGTTTTAAACTCAAAACCCCTAGTAGGGTTTTTTAAACTCGAATCGCTCTGGTAGGGGTTTTAAACTCGAACCCCCCTGGTAGGGGTTTTTAAACTCGAACCCCCCCTGGTAGGGGTTTTTAAACTCGAACCCCCCTGGTAGGGGGTTTTAAACTTAAAACCCCTTTGGTTTTGTTAGGGCAAGTGATGGTTTAGTATTAAAATCTCAACTAAAATAAACAAAATCAAAGCAAAAAATCAGTCACTAAATTCCGACTCCCCCCCCCCCCCCACAGGGGGGGGGGGGTTATTTCGGGGGGGGGGGGTTTGAACCCCAAGAACCCCCCCTGGCTACGCCCATGATAGTGAATGTGTAATAGTGAACATATGATAGTGAAGATATGATAGTAATCTTACGATAGAAAACCAATTATTGTGAACCGATGATAATAAAGTGTGTTCAGATGTGAGTGAACTAATGAAAATGAACTCATGTGTACAATTCGTACATCAACTTCATAGATTTATATTTATAGTTCAAATAAACTTCTAAACAGCTTTTCTGTGATTCATCAATATGTATTGTTTTAAAGTTCTAATTATCCCAAGAATTTGGTTTCTTGGCTTATGTTCAACCAGGTCAAATTAATTACAATGTGTATTATGTATCTCACTATGTACCATAAGCCAGCAGTCGATTGACGTTAAAAAAAAATATTTTTTTTTATGCTAATGATTGTCACACGTTCTTGTTTGATGAAGATATTTTCTTTATTTGCTGACATCTGGAGACGGATACGGACACTCGCCATGAGATTACTTCCCTTTTACTTGACATACTTATGGGATCAATGATAAGCTTTACCTTGAAGTCTGACCTGATACTTAGCCAGTTAATGATTTCTTTAGTAGGATCAAGGCCAAAAAGTTCCTGGAGTATAGATGAACTGTTAGTAAACTTAAAATGAGTAAGAGTGTTAGCTGTAATAGTTTAGCTCTCGGGAGATTCCCGAGATCCTAGGAGTTTCCAGTATAAAATAATTACAAAGGATGTTATTTCTCATAAAACTAAGGGGCCTCGTGTTAGACACAGCGGGGCCGACGCATAACAAGATCCAATTTTATTATTAAAATATAAAAAATCTAGAATTCAACTCGACACTCAGTAAAATCCCATTCCCTTTTGCAAGTAAAAAAAAACAAAACAATACAAAAAGTGATTTACAAGTGAATATAATATTTCATCTCTAGCATTATTAAAAAATGTCATATATATATATATATGTCTGCCATATTGATATGTGATTGATAACTTTGAATACACGCAGGAAAAACGAAACCTGATAGAAAGTAGTCGTTTGAACAGGACAGTCTTCTTTCCGTCCGCAAGTTTTTTCCAATCAAGGCCTTTAATAGAACAATCTCTTTTATATCAACTTATTCACACAATGCCTAAAGGTGAGTAGAGACATAGTGTAAGTACTCGTATCAGTTAGTAGAGACATAGTGTAAGTACTCGTATCAGTTAGTAGAGACATAGTGTAAGTACTCGTATCAGTTAGTAGAGACATAGTGTAAGTACTCGTCTCAGTTAGTAGAGACATAGTGTAAGTACTCGTCTCAGTTAGGGGATACATAGTGTTAGTACTCGTCTCAGTGAGTAGAGACATAGTGTAGGTACTCGTCTCAGTTAGTAGAGACATAGTGTAAGTACTCGTCTCAGTTAGTGGAGACATAGTGTAAGTACTCGTCTCAGTTAGTAGAGACATAGTGTAAGTACTCGTCTCAGTTAGTTGAAGGTGAAGGTGATAAAAATGGTGAACGACCTGAATTCGAAGAGGACTAAAGCCTCCTCATGCCGATGCACTAACCACTATGTCAGGGAAGCGCTTATGAAAATAGAAGATTAATCTTTTATTAGTTTCAAACATTAAAGTAAAATATATAGGGGAATAATTCAACTTGTGCCACCTTATCAGCCAAGCACTATTTCTTGCCATTGTTCTGGATACCAAAGAAAATAATTTATTATCACTATGTAATTTTTTTTAATGATTTTTTTTTGTCAGGTAAAAGAAATAATTTTGACTAAGTTCACTTTGATTCAAAATAGGGTGTGGGAAAAATAACGACAGACATAGAGTTGATATAAGCTTTGTAATAAAACAACAGTAGAATGGTTCATCTGGTAAAAACTTCTCTAAAATAGCCTAAATACTCTATTTAAAGTTCTTGTGCTCAATAATAAAGATTTAAAAATGATATTTATTTTACAAAGCTTCTATCAACTTGCTCTCTTTGGTATTACAAAGCTTCTATCAACTGACTCTGCTGTCTGGTATTACAAAGCTTCTATCAACTTACTATGTCTAGTATTACAAAGCTTCTATCAACTTAGTATGTCTAGTATTACAAAGCTTCTATCAACTTACTATGTCTGGTATTACAAAGCTTCTATCAACTTACTATGTCTAGTATTACAAAGCTTCTATCAACTTACTATGTCTTGTATTACAAAGCTTCTATCAACTTACTATGTCTGGTATTACAAAGCTTCTATCAACTTACTATGTCTAGTATTACAAAGCTTCTATCAACTTACTATGTCTGGTATTACAAAGCTTCTATCAACTTACTCTGTCTGATATTACAAAGCTTCTATCAACTTACTATGTCTTGTATTACAAAGCTTCTATCAACTTACTCTGTTTTGTATTACAAAGCTTCTATCAACTTACTCTGTCTGATATTACAAAGCTTCTATCAACTTACTCTGTTTTGTATTACAAAGCTTCTATCAACTTACTCTGTCTGATATTACAAAGCTTCTATCAACTTACTATGTTTGGTATTATTCTCCCATTTTCCATTCTCCGATCAAGTTGGAACTTAGAACAAGTATGTATAGTCGACTCAATCCTAATATCTAACCCAACTTATATGTTTCTCAAGGAGCGTCACTTCACATCCATGACCAGTCAATGGTCAGTCTCGACTGGATCATCAAAAATGTCACGTACAGAGACAACGTTTACATGTGTCTATGGCAACAGAGTTATCTTATCTTTCAAGTCTTCAAAACTATGCCTCTAAATCCTGGTGAGTTATCTTTTGTGTCTTCAAAAATGTTCCCCATACATCCTTGTGAGTTATCTTCTCATGTAGGTTCATCTATATATATCTAATTCTCTTCTTCCCTCAACAGTTTGGACGAGCAAGAAGTAAAGGAAAGATCACTCTCTTATTTCTGCGGATAGTCACCCCACGAAATAACAAGAAAAGGGGATGGGGGGGAAGTATTGACAAACTAGCAGGGCCGGACCGTTGTGACCAAGAAAGATCACTCTTTTTTTTTATTTCTACATCACGTAAAAAATAGGGGGGGGGGGGGAGAATCTACTCTGTAGGAACTATCGAGGCGACAGCGAGCACGGCTCAGGAAAAAGAGGGGGGGGGGGGGCGAACAAGTATTTTTTCACCCTTCGCTACGGTTGGCTGCCTGGTCGTACGGTTTGCGCGCTGGACTGTCCCATCCTCCTTCGTCCTGCGGGAGGTTTGGACTAGGAAGTAAACTATCTTCAACTCTGAAGGAAAATCCGAAACATGTAAAACATTTTACAGCAAACATTTTACAAACACTAAATAGCAGCGCCGGACGTAACCATTGTGACCAGGAACTGATGGAGAGAGAACAAGTAATCAACTATGTATATTCACCCGTCACTAAATAGCAGGGCCGGACTTAATCATTGTGGGGTCCTATGCGAAAAGGATTTCGCGGGGCCAAGTTTGGGTAGGGAAGCTGATAATAAGTGAAATTGAGGAGTTTGTATTAGACAGTAAATTCGTCTAAGCATTTTATTCATTCTTTACTACGTACAGAATTACTTTACGAGCCTTGCGTGTAGCAAAGTCATACAGTATATCATAATAATTCTGTTTCCTACATAGATCACGCTCAATAGCAGGAATTACCAAATGTTTCAATCTATCTTTGAGAAATGTTGACCTCAAGTAATTCTTCATTAGTCTGAGGTGCGAGAAGCTTCTTTCACCAGATTCCACAATCACGGCTAATGCATAATGCCGTTTTTATTTATAGCGTGTAGGATTGGCTTTTTCCATATTGAATGACACCCCAAAATGACAATGTCTATATATTTCCGTATATTTTAAGGACTTTTTCGGATATTTTGTAATTTCGGGAGATTTCCAGGAGCTCCTGATAAATCGACAGGAGGGCGCTGAAAGTTATAATATGGTTTAATTTAATAATTTATACATTCAGAATTAGCGCGGGTCCTATGAAAGTGGGCCTAAGGCCGGCCCTGCAAAATAGCGGCGTATGCTACTATTGTTTATTTTAGTTGTATCGTATCACTGCACTTCTAGATCTGAAACCTTCTCACTAAAACCTCAAGTTACGACATTGTCTGTTCCCAGTTACATAGTGATGTTATCAAAGTGTATACGTTTGTTTGAAGTAATTTTTTTTCTAGATATTTTGTGCCATCCGCTGAGCAAACTGTCGAAAATTTGGAAAAGTAACAACCGTTTCCAAGTAAAATTAAAACTGTATTTTTCGCTAGTGGTTACCCGGTACTTATGCGGTTGTGAAAGTTGGACACTTAACGCTGAGGCTGAAAAGAATTCAAGCCTTTGAGAGTAGATGCTACAGAGAAATGTTGGGTATCAGATACCATTAAAAGAAGACAAATGAGTTTGTACTTTTACAAGTCAACACTCTGACTGGCAGATAGGAGAAACTTTTTAATACTGTGAAGTGACAAAAGCTGAGCTGGTTTGGTCATAGTGCAAGACATATGACTCACTGTCTACATCCTTCAGAGTGGAGGAAGCACGAAGATAAGCTGGCTGGAGAATGTAAAAGAACTGACCGACCTCTCTCTAGATATACAGCTAAGAACAGCTGCTGACCGGTCTCTCTCTAGATATACAGCTAAGAACAGCTGCTGACCAGCCTCTCTCTAGATATACAGCTAAGAACAGCTGCTGACCAGCCTCTCTCTTGATATACAGCTAAGAACAGCTGCTGACCAGCCTCTCTCTAGATATACAGCTAAGAACAGCTGCTGACCAGCCTCTCTCTAGATATACAGCTAAGAACAGCTGCTGACCGGTCTCTCTCTAGATATACAGCTAAGAACAGCTGCTGACCGGCCTCTCTCTAGATATACAGCTAAGAACAGCTGCTGACCGGGAAACATGGAAGGATTTCGTTACGAAAACTGTCACAGCACCCCTACGACGAAAGTCAAGGGACAGATGAAATGACATTAGATTGTATCATATCAATGAAGGTTAGAAGGGAAGCAATTAACGTTGTATTGTTACTTCTCATTAGTGAATTCAAAAGTTTGTATAGACAATAAAGTATTTAGAATTCTGGAATCAAAGAGAGCGAATAGAGAGAACGTTATTGTAAATCAATTGCTTAGAGTTCAGTGTAGTACAATAGTTCAAATATTCAACCTGTTATTTACTCAGTTATTCACTCAGTTATTTCACTGTGTTGATATATTATTCTATTCATTAATTCATATCTGGTCTGGATTATTTTATTCTGTGCTTCAAGTTGTGATAGTAACATATTATCATTATTTGTTGGATTCTTAATACATAATGCCCAGTTGATTCCTAATGACCACAGTACAAGATCTATACAATATATTCCTACTTAAACGCTTGTATGACCAAGTTTGTCAGCTAGCCTGTTCCATGTCCTGTGATGATTCTGGACTACATTAAACTGCAAGTCTGTATTTTCAGGTCAAATTGAAACCAATACCTGGCAATAATTTATTGAGTCCATATTTTGATTATTTTGATAGATTGTGATTGGAAGCTGGTGGTACGAGAAAGACAACTGTGTAAAGATGTGGCAGCTTTTGATTTAAAGTAAGTGTGTGTGTGTGTCAGTAGTAAGTCAAGAAATTACTTTTTTTCTACTTTAACTCCATGTTACTTTGTCTATTTCTATGCTATGATATTACACTGAGCAAACAAAAATAGAGAATGTTTCCTTAGTATGATGAAATAATCCATCGAGAAAAATATCTAAAATTTATTTCAATATTTTGATATTATATATTTTAAAGTACTTTCTAAACTTGTAACCCAATGCTACCAGTAGTGATGACAACAAAAGTAATGTATCAGTTTGTATGTACTATGTAAATAACATATTGACACTATTATATTAAAACTTTAAAAAAATATCCTGACATTCAATTTTTTTAGTACTATTTTATTTTTTGATGATGTCTACTTTCTTCCAGTTTACGTAATAATCTGAGTCTTGTGGTCAACGATCCTTTTGTTAATTTCCCGGACAACCAGGCGGCCTGGGTCAAATTTAGTCAATATTTCCGTCAAGTAAGTCCCCTGTATCTATACTTATCTCTGCAAGTCTACGAACATTTGCATTAAGTAAAAACAAGATGGAAAGTAACAACATATTTTAACAGGTGATTAAGTGAAGGTTTCTTTCTGAATGATTATTTAATGTTTTGTTTACTTGAAGTAAAATGTTGCCCTAAACAGTTTTAATTTTATTAACTTACTCTGTCTGTCTGTCTGTCTGTGTGTCAGGATTCTTTTAATCCTATGTTCTCCTACTTAACATTCTGGCATCAAGTTGAAACCTTACACAATTATTGAGTGTCGATGACAAGACTTCAATCAATCCAAAAAATAACAAATAAATAAATTAATTAATTAGTCGTGTAAATAATTAATGGTGTTTTATATTGAAAATGGAACATAAATCTTGCAGTATTGAGAGATATGGCATTAAATGTCTATTTCATTCCCTTATATATATATATATATATATATATATATATATATATATATATATATATATATATATATATATATATATATATATATATATATATATATATATATATATATATATATATATATTTCTGATTCGAATACAAGAGAAGTTCCATATCAATGAGCTTATGGTGTATAGGATCACGTGACATCAAGGGCGAATCCGAAACATTCTAGAGGGTGGGCTAGTTTTTAGGTGGGTGTAATATGTTAGGTATAAATATTCACTGATTGGCGCTTTAGAGACTTTAGTTCAAAGTTTCAGAAAATTGGATTAAGAATTGTTAGTGTCCGAAGGAGAGGGAGGGGTCATTCACTATAAACGTATTTAAAAACAAAACGTATTTCTGTTCATTTGATATTGATGAAACATCGGCTAGATTTTGAAGTCACTGGAGCGCGTTAATGTCAGTAAACTACCTGGAAACACAGTTCTATGTCGAATGGAACTACAAGACATTGACAAATATAAACAGTTACAACAAAAGAACGCCCAACATTTTGTCCAATAAAAACCCCAGTTATTTCTTGTTGATCTTTAGGTTGGCCAGCTCCTTTATTTTATTCCAATCTTTAAAGACATGTTGTGGCAGACGATGATGGAGTTTCGTGAAGCAAATATTTTGTACATGGAAGTTCGTGTCACCTATGCTGGGGTAAGTTTTGTACATAGATGTTTATGTCACTTATGCTGGGGTAAGTTTTGTACATAGATGTTTATGTCACCTATGCTGGGGTAAGTTTTGTACATAGAAGTTTATGTCAGCTGTGCTGGGGTAAGTTTTGTACATAGAAGTTTATGTCAGCTGTGCTGGGGTAAGTTTTGTACATAGATGTTTATGTCACCTATGCTGGGGTAAGTTTTGTACATAGAAGTTTATGTCAGCTATGCTGGGGTAAGTTTTGTACATAGAAGTTTATGTCAGCTATGCTGGAGTAAGTTTTGTACATAGAAGTTTATGTCAGCTATGCAGGGGAAAGTTTTGTACATAGATGTTTATGTCAGCTATGCAGGGGAAAGTTTTGTACATAGATGTTTATGTCAGCTATGCAGGGGAAAGTTTTGTACATAGATGTTTATGTCAGCTGTGCTGGGGAAAGTGGGAAGAAGAACTAATTAGCTTGTATCCCTTCATTAACAAACAATACGTATCAGTATAAATCACTGAATACATGTTGAAAGTTATATCTTTGTTGTTGTCTTGTTGTGATGTTTAACAAATTCATGTACTTCATTTTTGATGTTCTTACTGCTATTATTAGAACTCTAGTACTTTAGCGAATGCTAGAGATCTAATTAGTAAATTTTACTAAATTTTAGTGGCCCCCGAAAGAGGAAAAGACGCTACTAGTTTTGTGTGGAATGCCTGTCCGTCTATCAGTCCGTCCGTCCCGTTTAGATCTCGTAAACTAGAAAAGATAGTGAAAATCTGACACCATTATATTTTAGACCATTCAAAGTCCTGATGCGACGGCTACTTTTTTTCTTTTCTGAAAGCGAAAAATCTAATTTTTTAAATCACTTATGCAGGCAGTCTTTTCATAAAAATACACCACTTTTACAACTATTCACTATTAATAGTAACAAACACGGGGGGCTCTTTATTGTGGAGGGTCTCCATTTAACATACTTTTAACACATTTATACAAACGGTTTTAGATTTTTGTCAAAATTATTTTTTTTTACATTTGTATTGCTAAGTTATATAAGTTCTGTTATACTAAATACAACATTTATAACAAAAAAACTTTTTTTTAAGAGAAAAATCTATTTAGCACGCATATAAGTTTGATCTGTCAACCTTCTTTCTCCATTTTTCTCTGTCATTTGTCTTTGACAGAATTTGATTCTGATGTTTTTTTCTGAAAATATTGAAACCTGCCTTGGTGGACCTCTTCGGGGGCCGATTTTGAGTTTGTGTTTCCACACAAACTGTCTTTTGTAATCTTGTTTCTAAAGTATTTCCTTGTGTGACAGTTGTATGACCTGGAGGGTAACGTGTACAACAGAGAGTACTGCACTCAGCTCGTGAAAGAAGTCAGTGAAGCTTTTAGTCAACACTATCCAGACTTTATTGGTATGAAGATCATCTTCTCTGGGATCAGGTAAACAACATGACAAATGTCATGTCATATATTATTGTAATAATTGTCTCTTGAGATATCTCAATATCAGCTGTCCAAGTAGCACAACAACAGGCAGATAACCTAGAATGTCCTAGAATAATCCATAGTAATAAGTAAATATCATAGAGTTTTATATAAATACTATTGTAATGCTACGAATCCCTATCAGGTTCTTAGTAAACACTGCACAACAAAATACAACACATTCAACTTAAGAACTAGACAACTGGGACTCCTGAGAGCGTGATTCTTTATTGCCTAATAAATTAACAGCCAGTACTGTACAGTGAGTTACACGAAACAAACACTGGCAATACAAATACCTCCCTTCAGATAACCTCTGCTCTATTCTAATGTACAGAACTGGCTTCACTAGGAATTTACTGCACCTCCCTGTCTGTACTGAAGTGAATTGATTTGACTCTGACACTCTTGCTCTTTACATAGGGTATCGAAGGCCTTCTCAAAAGCAATCGAACGCCACGGATTTCTGGCCACTTCTTTCTAGATATACTCATAGCCATTTCACGAGTGATTTGCACTTGGAGTCAGGGGTGTAGCTAGGGATTCGGGGGCTCGGGGGGATTGACCTCTTGGGGGCCCCATGCATTTTGACATTCGACATTATGATATGAGATAAAGTTATTTAATAAATCTATAACCCTACATTCATATTGGTACAATATATCAGTAAAATTAACAATAAATAATCATTAAGAATCTTTTAATGAATAATACCGTTGTAAAAGCAACTATTCCACAATTTTCCACTGCGTGAAGAAGATACTGTGCACTGTTTCCAGTGTCAATTCTTTCAGTTGTTGATTCAGAAAGTTTCTCCAACAGCTTGATGATTTTGTCGAGATGCAATGAAACTGCTGACGTAGCTTTTTCTCTTGCGGACCACCTTGTATTACTCTCCTTTTTTAAACTCCCGCTCCAGCTTCGTTCAGTTTGGCCCATCTCTGGGGTGAATTGGAAAAAAAAAGTTGAACAATTCATGTATAGTTCCCAAAAAATGACAATAGCTGGATCTATCTCAGCAGAAAGAAGAGGTGCCAGGTTGAGAGAGTGATTAACACAGTTCAGAAATGTTGCCTTTGGATTTATGTCTAAGAGATGTTTCTGTAGGCCAGACAGACGGCCACTCTTTGTGGCTGCATTATCATAGGTTTAACCTCTGCACAGATCCAAATCCAGCCCTATGTCTTTAAGAGTTTTCAGAACAAGTTCTTCATAATGTTGCACATCATGTTTCAAAACTTCAAATTAACCAATGAATGACACTTTTTTTTTTCGAAATTATCAACATCCAAGTAACGAACTATTAGGGAGACCTGTTCTTGATGAGAAACATCTGGGGTGGAAGCAAGCATCAGAGAATAGTAACAAACTTGCTTGACTTTCTGTAACACCTCTCTTCGCCAGTGTGATGCCTCTATTGGTGAGAGATGTCTCTGGGTTGTGTTAGGGCCTCTTCAGGCCTTGTCAGAATGTTCTTTGTGTGATTAATAAACATCCTCATACTCTTCAACTTTGTTGATGCGTAGTTTTACTAAGGTCGCTAAGTAATAGAACCACAACATGTATACTTAAAACAGACTCTCTATTAGCAGACGAAATATTTATTCTTCATAATAAAGTATACAATAATTGGCAATCTCAGCCATCAAGAAATATACATAAGACCTAAGTACGTTAGAATCCAATGGAATACTCTTAGATACACCACATAAGCTCCTTACTCTCAGGTGTCCAAAAATCAACTGAGGTGTTCACCCCGTGGTCAGTTACAGACCCAGAAATATATCTCGTGCTAACTGCACGGAATAGTCAAGTGACTACAAGTCACTAAATGCTAGAGGGGTTCTAAAACTGGTGTGTGACACTTTCTCAACAATTAAATCCCTAACTTTATTGCCCATCAAGTTAATGAACTCATTTTGAATTTCTGGTGACAAATAATGTGTCTTCTCATATTCAATTCTATGTAACTGGTGTTTCATAACTTCTTCAAATTCTGCAAGAAATTTTAAAGATGCTAGGAAGTTCCCAGGATTGGGTGAATTCAGTTTTTCGTTGTGACCACGTAAGCTTGAGTTTGTTTTTGCTAATTGCTTAATAGCTGCTGCTACACACTTCAGAATATCTCTCCAATACTGCTGATTTTTCAAAATTTGCGCATGAAACAAATGAGACAGTTCATCTGGTTCTGCCTTAAGCTTTTCTTCTTCTAACTTCCTCTTCAAAAGACGTTGTCTGTGGTGGAATCCTTCTTCATGTTCTTTCAGTCTCTCAAGTTTCTTCCATTTGGTGAAACCAACTCTAGGTTCGCTCAATGCACTAGGTGTCTTTTCTGATGCCTCAGAAAAAAGTACGCATGCAAAACAAAATAGACATCCCAAGTATGGAGAGAAGAGGAGCCAAGATCGGTTGAGAATTTCTCCTGTTGGAAGCTTTCTAGTGACCCATGATGTTAAACTTCGTGATTTATTTTGGGTAAACTCTACTGGAAACAAATACCGTTCATCTTTGTTTTGGAAAAATAAAATCTACCTTTTATACAATTGTTCGCAGTTCCTCAGATAAAATTTCATTTATCCGAAGTCTTTGTACTTAATTACAGCTTCTTCCACTTTTAGAGAAAGTGATTTTTGAAGACCATCACTTGACTCATCATCACTTCAGATGTTTTCTCTGACTGTGGTAAATGGTATACCCCTGGAGTCTCTTCAGCACTACTTCTCTCATCAAGAGACATTGTCTCTTCTTAGACTGCTGTATCTTTGTATGAATCATCTGAATAGTGATACTTCTCTTCCACACGTTCATTGTCTCCTTTGTTTTTAGTGCTTTTATCAGGTTTCTGCTTTAATGATAAGGATAATGAAATAAACTACCCTACATAACAAGTTACTTCCTGAGAGTAACACTAATCAGCGCTAATCCTTGAAATTGAGAGTAACTCCGCACGGAAAGAGTTAATAACCTGTTTGGAATACATGCAACAGGGTCACTGACTTATATAACAACGTGAAAAGGCAGATTACATGATAGTGACGTAATATTTAATTTTTTTAAAAACAAATTTCGGGTTAGGGTTAGGGGTTAGGGTTAGAGGTTAGGGGTTAGTGTTAGGGGGGCCGGGGTGGATCTTCAAATTCTCCCCCATCCTCCCCCACCTTAGCTACGCCAATGCGTGGTGTGTTTATACCAAAAAGAACTTTCCGGAAGTGTCACCCCTTGTTACAGTTGGCTGCTCGCAGTATGCTGACCTGTGTCCTCAGTGTTGACTGACTTACACACACAACTAGGCCTACCCACGTCACCACCACAGTGAGAACAATAATACAAATAATATTTCATTTATAATGATAATTATAATAATAAACGCGTGTCCTAGAATCTAAATTTGATTTTTGTTTCCACATTTTGCATCTTTTGTGAACTGAATCTTGAATGTTGCCAAAGTCTCTGATATAATTTGACATTGATCTTGATTTTGTGACAAATAATGTTTACGATAGTTTGAGTGTTCTTCTTAAAATCACTGAACGATACAAAATCTCTACTATTCTAAATATTTTTCTCGTAAAGATTTCAAAATGAATCCGACATTCTGGACGAGGTCAAAGACGTGATGACGTTACACAAGAAATACCCAGACATCGTGGCTGGCTACGACTTATCTGGGAACGAGGCTTACTTCCGGCCTCTTCATTACTACAGCGACGCCCTGATGTTTCCGTCACAACAAGATCCATCTTATCGTCTGCCCTACTTCCTCCATGCTGGAGAAACAAGTAAGTTTGTATGTTCTAGAGGCGTTCAAGTCAATGTTCTTGTTGATAGAACAAATATAGGAATGTAAAGTACACATATATGAATGTATAGTACACATATAGGAATGTATAGTACACATATAGGAATGTAAAGTACACATATATGAATGTATAGTACACATATAGGAATGTATAGTACACATATAGGAATGTAAAGTACACATATAGGAATGTAAAGAGATATATAGAAAGTGGAAGATTTGTACACAGGGAGACAAACCAATGAATAGCAAGCTTTTTGGTATATCCGATATACGGAATAACGGAGAGATTGATAAGCCAAGTTTTCTTTTTTTTTTTTTTTCCATTTTTCAGTGTTGTTGAATTTGATTGAATTTCTCCGTTGTAATTGTGGTTTAATATCAATTTAATCAATAGTTTAGCTTCAAGCAATTGTGTTCAGTGTTTTTATTGACATTACAATAGGAAACAACTTAAATCACGAAATTGACTTTGCTTTGACTAGACTGGCAGGGAACTGAGACAGGATATAACATTGTAGACGCCCTACTGCTCAACGCCACTCGAGTTGGACACGCCTATGCTCTGAGCAAACATCCACACTTGATGAAGTTGTATAAAGAAAGAGATATACCAATTGAAGTCCAGCCACTGTCCAATCAGGTAACCCTTATGCCTCTGTATATACAGCCGTTACTTATGCACATATGCTATGAGTATGAAATCAGTGAAACAAAACAGGTTCTTGTAGTTGAAACTAGAGATCTATACAATGAATGCAGGAAGTACAAAGTCTGTCAATTATAGGGGCTTGGGGGCTGAGCGGTAAAGCGCTTGGCTTCCGAACCGGAGGTGCTGCGTTTCAATCCTGATAAAGTCTGGGATTTTAAATTTTGTGATCTTTAGTCGCCTCAGATTCCACCCAGCTCTACTAGGTACCTGACATTTGTTGGGGAAAAGTAAAGGCGGTTGGTCGTTGTGCTGACCACATGACACCCTTGTTAACCGTAGGCCACAGAAACAGTTGACCTTTACATCATCTGCCCTATACACCATAAGGTCTGAAAAAGGAACTTAAAAAAAAAATATAATAGTAATTTCATTTTTAATTCAAAGAACGATCTATTTCTTTTAGCGCATGCATGCGGTGCAATGATACAAAAACAACAATATATTTGTTCTGAGTAACTTATCACGTGAAAGATGTATTTATTTTAAATTAAAATCTGCATGTATTGGTGGTGTGACTCACAAAATGTGGAAGGCTTATAAGATAATGAATCTTGGTTCTATATACCTGGTAACATAATGCTTGATCATTGTGTTGCAGGAATTTAGAAATAACAAAATTCTCTCATATCTTTTTTTCCCCTGCTAAATCTCAGAATATGTGTGTTACGTCCGTCCGTCGATAAGAAATTGTATATCCTGCCGCCGTAACTCTCCTGACAAAAAGTTATCAAAGAACTTCTGTAGCAGAAACCTCAAGGTCGCCATGGTCGAGTGAACACATACAAAACTTCTCGAGTATGAAAGTGAAATTTTTATTTTTAATTTGGTCAAATGAACTTAGATTATATCAATCACTGTCTTTCAGGTTCTGAGGTTGATAAGTGATTTTCGCAACCACCCGATGGTGTCACTAATCGCCGACAACTTCTCCATAGTTATCAGCTGCGACGACCGCACCACCATGGACTCTGCACCCCTGTCGCACGATTTCTATATTGTGTTTACAGCCATGTCCAGTGACAAGGCTGACATCACGTTACTGAAACAGCTAGCTCTCAACTCCATCAGGTTAGACCACTCTATTTAAACAACAATCTATCAGGCTTTCCCAATATTTTGTTTTGAAAAGAAATGTAAAAGTATATGTTGTTGTTGTCTTTGAAACGTAACATATTGTGAGAGTTTTATTGTGAGATAGAAATAAGAAATCCATTCCATACTCAAATAGTTGTGACTTCACATTAGCAAACCCTAATGTCACAATACACTGAGTTTACCGATAGCTTAAATAGACTGATACAGGCAACACTTGCAAATGGAACAACGACCCAAACACCTAAACCCATTTATTACTAATTAACTGTTACTGGCTTCATTGACTCGTCATACAGTTCAATGTTTCATTGGTCTTTAACCGAAATCATTAGTACACGCAGTAAGAAGTAATACTACAAGAAACTGTAACAGACCATTTTATAACACGCTTTCTTATCGGAATGAATAAGAGAAGGCTCCCATCATGTCATCCTCCTAAAGTCAAGTCTTGTTTCTTCAGATTCAGCACTTTGAATGACTCTGAGAAAGAAAGAGCCCAGCGACTCTGGCAGACTAAATGGGACAAGTTTATCAATGAGGTACCCTCAGTGACAAGTATACCCACCATAAACACATCGCCTAAACCGACCAATCCATCCAATAATTTGGCAACACTTGATCAGCCCTGGACTGCTTGGTGCACTATCCTTGTATTAATCAGCATGCTTGAATTATCTCATTTTGATATTGGTGTTGGAAGCATAATATAATATCTATGTATAAGCATATTATTTAGTATTATTATTATGGAGGCTAATCTAATAATCCTATAACATTGCTTAGTTCTGTTGTTGGGCTGCCAAGCTATGTATTTTACACGTGTACAACATATACTTTCAATGCATTATTTAGCAACATTTAGCACCACAGTGTGAACTTAGACAACATTGCTGCAGTCAAATGGCTAGCTCTTCTGCAGCCATTGCGTGTTTTCATTGATCCGATGTAGACAATAAGATGTTTAACGTGGTATTGACCGTTTGTTGACTTCACTGGCCTGACTTGACCCTTTCTAGTCTTATAATAGTTTGTCGGTTGGTTTCTTTACCAAAAGTTAAAATTCTAAACCAACTACCAGCAAATATGGCAATGTATTTATTTAGACTTTAAAAATCTAAGTAGCAAATTGATTTTGCATTGTGGCAATGTTTAACATGTACTAGACACTAAAACTTGCTGCCTAAAGCTAATGTGATTCGCTCACTTGTTCTGGCATATTCCAGTCTCCTCTTAAGACTCTTTTTTTTTAAGTTTACAAACAAACTAGAAGTCTAAATTATACTTTAAAAAAAATCTTTTTAAATAGTAAGAAATAGTTTGCTATCTATAATTACAACCTCTGTCTTAGGAAACACTAGATGACCTTGACATCTGCCTTTAATATAAATGCCATGTTCGCAGACGCCTGAAAGGTGACTAAATGACAACAAACTGTATGACATGTGTAAAGTGAAAACATTTGGCTACCGGAAGTGATAATATAAATATTTCTTTTGATGATTTATTACAAAGTTTATATCAACTCACTCTGTCTGTCTGTCTGTCTGGTAAAAAGTGTGTTCACATTATTTCTCCCACACCCATTCTTGGATCAAGTTCAAACTTCGTACAATTAACCATTGGCACAGACAATACATAAATGAAAAAAAGGTAAATAATTAGTCAATTAATTACTGGTAATTAATTATTTTTGTTTGATAACAACATAGGAAACTAATCCTTCAGTATTCGCATATACAGCTAAATGTGTTGGGTTTAGTCCCTTGAAATAATTGTTCTCGCTATTTCTCCATCACGCAATCTCCGATCAAATTCAGACTTTAAACCATTATTTACTGTACCTAACAAAACATGATTCAATTAAAAAACAATAAGTCAATTAATTATTGGTAATTAATGATTCTTTTTTTGATATCGAATAAGGGAAATAGTTTGTAAATTAATTGTATATATAGTTTTAAGGGCGAAGTTCTTCCCCTTTAGATAAGCTTCTGTTGTTTGTTTTTAAAATATTTTATATATTTTGCTTGTGATTTTGTTATTGTAAGTGTAAATATCTTGAAACCTCTCTCTCTCTCTCTCTCTCTCCCTCTCTCTCCTTGTCTATCTATCTTTTTATCCGTAGCCTTATACGTCTACAGAGAGACTCCACCTTTTCTTTGCAATGTTCACGTGACTAAAGAGACCAATCTTTGATACCAACCTGCAGATACAGGTTAGGCATCTGTAATCAGCAGACGATGTAACTCTTTCATCTCTCCTTTTACTTCACGTTGTACCATCCCCAACCCAGAACACTTCCTTTAAGCAAGCTCTGCTCTCCATGTGGATCTATCCAGTGCTTCTTTTTACAATGTACAAATGTATATGTTTTTCTCATATATTACAATCCAATACTAAAGGCCATAAATGCATGCATGTATTGTTGAAATACTTAAAAATTTATTTCAGCCTTTGTTTACAGAGTTTTACCCAAAAATTTTAGACTTTTTTTTTTTTACCTTTTTTGTATATTAGTTATCCTTGAGAAGTGCTTTAAAAAAAAAGCATGATTAGACTAAGTGATGAATTTTTTTCAAAATTTAAAATACAAACTAGTTCGTCAAATATGTCCACACTTTGTTACTAAGGCTGTTTATAAATGCCCATTAAATTTTAGTCACTGAACTGAAGTCTGTATTACATACGTCAATGTAGGTTCAAGAAAAAGTCGAATATACATTAAGTTAGGGTTTTACGGTTAAAGTCTTGTACATAACAATTTCATTTGTATCAAACTAAAGTTTCACAAGAAAACAAAAAGAAAGAACCTGAGACTGTCTGTTTGACCTGTAGTGTTTAAAGTATCTGTCTTTATGTTTGTTTGACCTGTAGTGTTTAAAGTATCTGTCTTTATGTCAGTTTGACCTGTAGTGTTTAAAGTATCTGTCTTTATGTTTGTTTGACCTGTAGTGTTTAAAGTATCTGTCTTTATGTCAGTTTCACCTGTAGTGTTTAAAGTATCTGTCTTTATGTTTGTTGTAGGTGATACAGAGGAGGTAGTCGTCACTTTGATCTAGGCTCACAAGTCATGCTTCCAATTGTTTGAAAGATAAAATTTATATTTCTAGTGTACAGGAGGTCATATTACAAATAAACTGGTTTCAAAGAGTTCTCTCTTCTCTCAACATTCATTCCATAGTTGGTGTTGTCACAAATGTTGTTGCTGTTTGCGCCAATGTTACCACTGTTTCTGTTGTCCTTTTTGTCGTCGGTGACAATGCGGGAGAGTGTAAGTGTTGATGCCGCGGTGTGTGTCCTCCGTAACATGTCCCAAGGTTTGAACCTTATGAGAAACAAAAACGATCGTGTAAAAGGTTTTCATCGAAATGTTTTCTGAGTTCAGTTCAATGTGGAATCTTTTATCCCAAGAGTACATTGATGAGTATAGCCACTGTACTACTACAGACAAATCACTTTATTCCAAGAGTACATGAGTATAGCCACTGTACTACTACAGACAAATCACTTTATTCCAAGAGTACATGAATGAGTATAGCCACTGTACTACTACAGACAAATCACTTTATTCCAAGAGTACATTGATGAGTATAGCCACTGTGTACTACTACAGACAAATCACTTTATTCCAAGAGTACATTGATGAGTATAGCCACTGTACTACTACAGACAAATCACTTTATTCCAAGAGTACATTGATGAGTATAGCCACTGTACTACTACAGACAAATCACTTTATTCCAAGAGTACATTGATGAGTATAGCCACTGTACTACTACAGACAAATCACTTTATTCCAAGAGTACATTGATGAGTATAGCCACTGTACTGATACAGACAAATCACTTTATTCCAAGAGTACATTGATGAGTATAGCCACTGTGTACTACTACAGACAAATCACTTTATTCCAAGAGTACATTGATGAGTATAGCCACTGTACTACTACAGACAAATCACTTTATTCCAAGAGTACATTGATGAGTATAGCCACTGTGTACTACTACAGACAAATCACTTTATTCCAAGAGTACATTGATGAGTATAGCCACTGTACTGCTACAGACAAATCACTTTATTCCAAGAGTACATTGATGAGTATAGCCACTGTGTACTACTACAGACAAATCACTTTATTCCAAGAGTACATGAGTATAGCCACTGTACTACTACAGACAAATCACTTTATTCCAAGAGTACATTGATGAGTATAGCCACTGTACTACTACAGACAAATCACTTTATTTGTTGCTAGACCTTAAATGTTTATATTACAGGTTTTTTTTTTTTTCTAATCAATAAAATAAAATATTTATTTTAGAAACCTAACACAATGAATCAATGAAACTGTCATTTCACTAGGAAATATGTACAATTAGAATAGAAAAGATTGAACATTATCTATATATATATAATTCTCTTCATGGCTCAAGAGTTTGGATGAGAAGAAGTAAAGGAAATATCACTCTTTTATTTCTGCGGATAGAGTTACCCCACGAAAAAACAAGAGAGGGAGAGAACAAGTAGTTTTCCCCCGTCACTAAGGATGGCTGCCAGGTCGTGCGGTTTGCGCGCTGGACTGTCGTTTGGATTTATCGATAGTCCCGGGTTCAAACCCTGCCCGCTCCCATCCCCCTTCGTCCTGCGGGAGGTTTGGACTAGGAATTAAACTATCTTTAACTCTGAACGAACATCCGAAACATGTAAAACATTTTACAAACACTAAATAGCAGCGCCGGACGTAACCATTGTGACCAAGAAGTCATGGAAAGAGAACAAGTAATGTACTATGTATATTCACCCGTCACTAAATAGCAGGGCCGGACTTAACCATTGTGGGGCCCTATGCGAAACGGATTTCGCGGGGCCAAGTTTGGGTAGGGAAGCGGATAATAAGTGAAATTTAAGAGTTTGTATTAGAAAAAAAATTCGTCTATGCATTTTATTCATTCTTTAATATGTACAGAATTACTTTACGAGCCTTGCGTGTAGCAAAGTCATACAGTATATCATTATAATTCTGTTTCCTACATAGATCACGCTCAATAGCAAGAATTACCAAATGTTTCAATCTATCTTTGAGAATTTTTGACCTCAAGTTAGTTAGTTTGAGGCGCGAGAAGCTTCTTTCACCAGATTCCACAATTACGGCTAATGCATAATGCAGTTGCAGAACTCAACTGTTGACTTCAAGTAATGAAACTGACCAAGGTAATCTGTCTTTCCAGAACTCAAATGTTTTTCTGGTTTTATTTCATTTTTAAAGATTCAATGATAGAAAAGAAAAACAGAGAGAAAGTCAAAAATGTCAGGGGTGGAATGGAACAAATATTTAATTTTTCAGAATCCATATTTGTCTTATAACTTTCTGAATTTTACCTATAAGTACTATATGAATAAGTTAGTCTAGTTGTGGCTCATTGACTTGCAACAACTTCCTGTCAGGCGTGTTGACTTCAAACGTTTCTTTTCCCAGGTCTCTTGACACTGAACTCTCACCCTTCTGTTGACGTAGAGACTAGTCAATGGTTGACCTACATTGACCTACATTATTTAAAGACTACTTAGTTTGTAATTGTAAGCTCAACACTTCAAGGCCATTAGTACTTTTATTTTATTAAAAGCATAAAAAAAAATTGGCAAAGAAAGTAAAACAAAACAAAACAAAAACATTTTTTAAAAATCTATTCTTTATGAAGTTGAAGGTGGCCTTTCATTTCTCAATCTATGTATTTCTTGCAATGTTTCTCAATAGCGAAGAGTATATCCGCTGAGCATGCACAATCTAGCTCTTCCACTATAGTCTAGCTAATTATAAGATGGAGCACAAAATGCACAGGTAGGTTTATTTATTTTGTAAGCTCCTTATTGAATACAAAGACACATTTGAGGGGATTGCGGACATTCCATCTGAAGCGTGTTAGGAATAAAAAGATGTAAGCAAAATTGAATTTCTAGATGATTTCAACCTGAGACATTTTAACGATCAAATCAGAATTTTCATCTTGTAAGCAATCAACTAGTAATTTTTTAAAGATATATATAAACTGTCAGATTTCTAGGAAAATCATTTTAAGCCACCCACCCTGAATCCATCAAGAGTTTGCAAACTAATAGGATTAATTGTAAATTTTATTTATATTTTTTTAAAATTAAACTGCTTTCGCAATAATTCTTCATTACATTGCGAAGATCTTTGTTAGCGTTGTATGCAATGCACACTTATGAACAAAGTGAGTTCTAGACCGCTTGCGCTCCATCATGGACATACTGTGGTAAGACTGCACTACAAACAGCGATGTCCTTGCGAACGCGGGTATGGACATACTGTGGTAAGACTGCACTACAAACAGCGATGTCCTTTCGAACGCGGGTATGGACATACTGTGGCAAGACTGCACTACAAACAGCGATGTCCTTGCGAACGCGGGTATGGGCAGTATAGAGAGACTTCTTATGGTCCGGCAGTTACATTGTGAGGGGACGTATCCCGTATGGGAGACGAACGTATGCCAAAGACAGTCTTTTATGGTGAGCTAAAAGGTGGTCGACGTAACAGAGGCGCCCCACGGAAACGCTTCAAAGACCAGCTTAGGCGTCAACTTTTCTTGGCTGGCATAGAAGAGAGCACCTGGTTGCATGCGGCCTCAGAACGAAACAACTGGAGGTCACTCACGAATCCGCGGGATACTCATTCGAGACCAAAAGAAAATCCGCTGCCGAGGACAAACGCAGACGGCGAAAAGAAAATCTAAATCGACCACCTGCGGACAATGGTTATGCTTGCTCTGGGTGTGGCAAAATATGTAGGTCAAAGCTGGAGCTGCGCAGCCACGGGAAATACTGTACTCCTCACTAATCTTCGGACTCGAAGACAAGCCTTAATATTATTATTAAGTTTAAAGATGACAGGAATTCTCCCAGGGTATACAAATACATGAGGTGAAAAAACAACGATAAAAAAAAAACAGCGATTATTTGACAACACCCCAGATGTGCAATCAACCATTAGGCCAAAAACATGTTTTTGTATACTGACCTCTATTGATGGAATAGAATTTTATTTTTAGACAAAATGCAACAAAACAAAAAGTGAACCATGTGCACATCAGTCAGAACTGTGTGGTCTTGTACTGTGTGATCTTTACTGTGTGGTCTTGTATTGTGTTTGTATGTCGGGCAAGAGGTGGTGACACACGTTTAGTGGTTCAGGTGTGGTCTTTGGCTGCTTCTGTTTGTTGTCTTTCCCACCTCCCTTCCTTTTAGCTGCCACAAACCAATCGATGGGAACACATTAGCGCAGCGTTTCTCAAACTGTGGAGCGCACCCCCTCGGAGGGGGGAGCAACATCTCAAGGGTGTCGCTACGTCCTGACAAAGGAGAGGAGGAGGGGCCAAGCCGGTGAATGTTTTATACAAGGGTGAAACTTAAAAAAAAAATTATTATCCATCCATGTTTAAATATTAACTAAGTATATTTAACGTTTTCTCGGGAGTCGTCTGATACAAAATAGACTAAAAACTAAAAAAATACATAATTTTTTAATTTAATTAAAATGAGCAGTGTCTTCATTTTGTCATAGGAAGCAAATGGTAGTGGAAAATCAAATTGCTTTGTAACAGATAAGAGATTCACATAGAGGACGCAATTATGGAAAACTGGGACCAAACTTGAATTGCAGACTCTAGAGTCTAGAAGACCACGGACTACCTCTTGAAGGACTAACTTGTTTATAAAGCTTTGATAACTAGGTGAGCGGAAAGGAGCGTCCAAAAAGCTCAATTGGTCAATTAGAGAAAAAGGTCAGGAAAAGATAACCTTAACGTTTTATTAGGTCGCTTGTGATCAATTGATAAACATGCTGGTTATATGAAGTAGCCAACGGCAAGTTGAAGTCTCGATCTCGCGTGGGACGTCCGTCAACGTGGTTAGCAAAAGGGAAAGAATCAGTCGAGTAAAATAGGTCAGCTAGGAGAGCGTACCGTCAACTACAAAGACGTTTGTTATATTCCAGAAGGAATCATTCATTTATGACGCTAGAATAGAAATCTTGAAACACTGAATGAATGGAACATAGACATAGTGTGAAGAATTGTGTGAAACATTAAAAGCTGAAACAATAAAAGTTCCCCTTTCAGACCTTGCGATCTATACATGATGTAAAGGTCATTTGTTTTTGTGACCTACGGTTAACGAGGGTGTCATGTGGCCAGCACAATGACCAACTGCCTTTACTTTTCCCCAACTAATGTCAGGTATCCATTAGAGCTGGGTGGACTTAGAGGCTCCCAAAGATCCCGAAATTTAAAATCCAAGTCTTCACCAGAATTCGAACCCGGGACCCCCGGTTCGGAAGTCAAGCGCCTTATCTCTCAGCCAACGCGCCTCCTATGAAACGACAGACAACCTCAAGTGGTCACTATTTTGTATTTTCATTGGAAAAGTTGGGCTTTTTTTTTATGTCATTCCAAAATTTGTACATTGCTGCTGTTGACATTTCATCATTGCAACATTTCATCATTAGAGCAATTCATCTTTTAGGGTTAGGGTTAAGGTTAGGGTTAAGGCTAGGGTTAAAGCTAGGGTTAAGGCTAGGGTTAAATTTAGGGTTAAGGTTAGGGTTAAGGTTAGGGTTAAGGTTAGGGTTAAGGTTAGTGTTAGGGTTAAGGTTAGGGTAAAGTTTAGGGTTAAGTTTAGGGTTAAGGTTAGGGTTAAGGTTAGAGTTAAGGTTAGGGTTAATGTTAGGGTTCATGTTAAGGTTAGTGTTAAGGTTAGGGTTAAGTTAGTGTTAAGGTTAGGGTTAAGGTTAGGGTTTACCTGCTTTGTATGTTAATTACTTAATTACACCTACATGTACTTGTGTTTACACAATGCACTTTATACAATGATAAAATGTTATGGTGATGAAATGTTGCAATGATGAAATGTCTCGTATGCTGAAATGTCAGGGAACCATACTTAACATATTAGGTAACATTGCGAATACAAAAAAAAAATTTTTCAATCTAACCTCTGCAGTGCCGATCATGAATAGGACTTTGTTGTTCTAGCTGAAAAGTAAAAAACGTTAAATTTGTGTAGTCCGTCGTCCACGCAAACAGGAGAAGTAGTTGATGGACAGGAGGGAAGGAATCATCAGGGACAAGAATTTTATGTTGCAGGTTTAAACAATTTTATTTTCAAAGCAAAACGTTGAGCCGAGAATGTATTAAAAGTAAGGGAAACAATAAATACAATCAGCAAGTAGATGTAACATTGTAACAGTGAAGTCCCTTTGAGCAAGTAGTTCATTTAATTTCCCATCACTTTCTGCCTGTGTACAGCTGTCAAATGTCGACTATTAAGACCCAGTTTTGTCGTAGTTACAACTGAAATGATTCATTTTGACAACGTTTCATTTTCCAGTTGAGCTGAATTTCAGGTTACACCTGCCTCGTTAGATACATTAAAGCTTGAGAAAGATTCAACTCTGAACTTTATTTGTGTGTTGGAGGAAGAGATCTCTTTAGGAGGCTATGTTAAAATTTAGATCTATATATTTATCATTGACTGATAGCTGTATAGACGGTGTGATCGATCGATCCCTTGCTGGACAAGTAACCAAATTGTTTCAATTCAGGGATTTGTATACAATTGTAAACATCGAAGTGTACTACGTGGTAGATGTTGTTGTTGGACATTTGATCACACTAGTAGTTGTTATGGTCTAGAATGGTTCCACTATATGAGTATATTAAACAGTTGTGGGATAGAGCATGGACGAGAAAAGACTGCAATAAATGGTCAATTGTTAATTTTGTCTTTGTTAATTGTTATATTTTATACCATTTTGATTTTGAACTCAAGGGGGAGACATAATTGAAAATTGAAATACAACAATATAGGGGAATGACTTAGGGAATAGCGGGGCAACAACATATGCAATAACAATAAATTCTTTTCCTTTTTTTTTATTATCAAGAACGCTTGTCTAACCATTCTGTTGGGGGATGGGTGTACAATACTGGCTGCAGTATTACGCATAATGTCTAATATTAAGTTATATTGTGAACATTTCTAAAATTCAGAAGTCTGACAAGTAAATTTTCACAGTAATTCGACATTTGAAAAGCAGGTTTAAAAGCGCTGGCTGAGAGAGATCTTACAAATAACATACCGAGATCCATGTCACTAATAGAGAAACTCCTTCCTGCATGGGCACTCGTCCCCTAAGTGAAATGTTGACAATACGCCGTAAAACATCCATGAATCATATTGTAGAATATTTGTATTACACAAATAACAAACTAGTGTTTAAGAGGGAAGACATATTAGGAACTCCATTTATTACGTAAACACAAGCGGTGTTGCACTGACGCGCTAGTGTGCAAATGTACATATAATACTATTATGTTACATCTCTCTTCTTTAATTTAGAAAATCTATTTATCAGAATAACTAACAAACTAGTCAACTAAAAAGTCAAATCAGTTCATCACAAATCAAGTCTCTTGGGTTTGTTAACTATTCTGCCTGAGCGTGTTACATAAGGTTCATTTGGTCTAGAGGTGTTAGAAGAAGCAGTGTGTAGTGGAGGCTCTACATCTAGCGTAGTTTGTAATCTTGGACTCTCTAGATATTGTGGTTCTGGTTGTTCTGAGATGTCATCTGGAAAGTCATAATTGTTGTCAAATCTGTTTGCTTTCTCAGAAGACTTTCTGATGTGTTTTCTGTTTCTTCTGTAGACCTTATTTCCACTTTTGACATTATATGATCTAGGCTTAGAATGCTTCGAAACTACTGTTCCTGTTTTCCACTTAGAATTAAGTTGCATTCTGACTGTCGTTCCGTCTTGTAGTGGATTATGACTCTTAACTCCTTTCCTCTTATCAAAATAATGTTTCTGAGACTGTTTCTCGGAGTCAAAGTGTTTCTTCACCATCTTGAGATCTGGTGTCTTGGTAGGTATTAGCGGTTCTGACACATTTTGATTCTGATGTTCAGCACACCTGCTACAATCCCTAACTGTCACTTCAATGTCTGCATTCATGCCTGGCCAATACATGACTTCTCTGGCTCTCTGCTTACACTTGACTATTCCTAAGTGAGACTTGTGAAACAGATTTAACATGTATTTACGTAAGCTTGGTGGCATGACTATTCTCAGACCTTTGTATATAATACCATCCGAAGTTGATAACTGGTCTCTTGAATCCCAATATGGCCTGACTTCAATTGGAGTCTCGCTTCTTGTGTCTGGCCAACCAGTCATAATTACTTTCAGAAGCATTGAAAGTTCCTTGCTTGTACAGTCTTTAATCTCACTGTATTTCGAATCACTTACAGAGATCATATGCACTGAATCATCTGTAAATTCACATGTCTGTGTATCAGTATTTGGTAGATGTGCACGAGAAAGTGTATCAGAGATAAACATTTCCTTACCTTTTCTATAACAGACTTTCAGATCATACCACTGCAGTCTTATTAGCATCTTCTGTATTCTCATTGGTGCTGACAATAGAGGTTTCTTGAAGATTTGCTCCAGAGGTTTGTGATCATTATAAACTGTTACTTCTTTACCAAATATGTAGCAGTGAAATTTGCTTGTACTATACACAATTGAGAGCATTTCCTTCTCAATTTGAGAGCTCTTGATGCGTATGCAATTATACGACCTTCCTGGAGTAATACTGCTCCCAGTCCATCTTTACTTGCATCACATTCTATCTCTACGTTCTTGTTGACATCATAATATGCTAAAACTGGAGGGTTTGTACAAAGATGTTTCAATTCTTTGAAACTCTTGTTTTGTTCATGATTCCATTGAAATTCTATTTCATCTTTTAGAAGCTTTCGTATGGGAGCATCTGTTTGACTTAGATTAGGAATAAATTTTGCTAGGTACTGAATTAAACCTAGAAATCTTCTGATTCCATCTTTGCCTTGAGGAGCTGGCATGTCAATAATTGCCTTTATCTTTGCTGGATCTGGTTCTAAACCTTTCTCTGACAAGATATGGCCCATATAAGGTACTCTGTTTTGCCTTATCTTGCACTTGTCATAGTTCAGCTTTAGATTGTACTCCGTTGCTCTTTGCATGACTTGTTTCAAAATGTGATCATGATGCTCAACATCTCTACCAGCTACTAGAATGTCGTCTATGATGACATATGCTCCTTCAATTCCTTGAAGCATTTCATCCATAATTCTTTGGTAAATTTCTGGCGCTGATTTGATTCCAAAAGGTAATCGTAACCATCTATATCTTCCCAGAGGTGTGTTGAAAGTTGTGAGAAATGAAGATTCTCTTTCAAGCTTTATTTGCATAAACCCTGACTTGGCATCGAGAACTGAGAATATCTTCGAATCTGGAATATTAGTGATCACATCTTCAATAGTTTTCATCGGGTGATGTTCCCGTCTGATTGCTTTATTGAGATCTTTTGGATCAATACATATTCTCACTTTGTCATTCCTGAACGAAACAACCATGGAGCTAACCCATTCAGTAGGTTCATGTACTGGAGTAATAAATCCATCAGCTTGCATTTCTTTAAGTTTTTCTTCAACTTTATTGCGTAGTGATGCTGCTAAGCGACGTGGTGGATGGATAACTCCTTTAGCATTTTCCTGTAACTGAATCTTGTATTCTCCTGGCAGTGTTCCAGTTGTTTTAAGCATTTCAGGAAATTCTCTTTGTAACTCGTCTTCTGCCTTGGATTCTATGCTGTCTATCCGTTGTAGTAGTCCTAAACATTCTGCTGTGTCACCACTCAAAATGTTCTCTTGGCTAATGTCTACTACCTCAAATCTTGCTTTCACCTCTTGGATATTATTTTTCAAAGGTAGCACTACTGCTCCTAAAGTCTTAATAACATGATTAGAGTAAGACTTGAGCGACTTTGCTGAATAAGCAAGTTTTACTTCGTCTTTGAGCTTTTCAAACTCTGACTTGACAAGAATGTTACATCTTGCACCAGTGTCGATACGAAAAATTAATGTCTTGCCATGCACGACTAGTTTTACAGTCCACTTGTCTTCAACGACATTGATATTCTCAATATTACCCTTTTTATACTGGCTACTTGCAGTGCTAACAGGTATAATATTTTCATCATTGTGACTGTCATCTTCTACTAGATTGACGTTGCGTCTTTTTCTGCACATTTGAAACCAGTGGTTTTTCTTCTTGCAGAAATTGCATGTGGTTCCTATTGCTGGACATTTTCCCTTTTCGTGGTTCTTGCCGCATTTACTACATAATTTATCTGAGTTGTCTTTAGACTTCTGCTTTAGTACATTGTGTGACTGTCTCTTGATTGCTAGAACTTCTTGGCCCCTAAACATTTTCACTTGGCTTTGTGACAATTCATATTGTTGTCCAATTTCTATAGCTTTGCTAAGGGTCAACTTCTGTCCCTGATCAAGAAGTCTTAATTGTACCTTTTCGTGTATGACTCCACTAATAATCAAATCAATAAGCATATCGTCTGGATTGTCATACTCACAGTCCATAATGAGAAGCTTTAGGTCTTTAACGAAGTTATCAAAACTTTCTCCTTCTACCTGCTTTCTCTGATGTGCTCTAAATCTAGACACTCTTTTATTTTGTCTTGGCCTTATGTAGTCTTCTATTTTCTTTAATAGCAATTGCGGATCTCCCTCTTCACTATCAGTAATATTTAGAGTTTTGTAAACTTCTCGGCCCTGTTGACCTATCCACATTCCCAGCCATCCGGCTTTTTGTTTACTATCGGCACCAGCTAACGGTCCTTTGAAACAAAAGCTCACCTGCTGTTGAAACCTTAAAAACTCTTGATACAGATCTTTAGCATTCCAATTCAAGATTGGTTGCTCAAAATAAAAAGAAGCCATTATTAGATTAATAAAAACCTTTGTCTGGACAGCTTTTTAAGTTTTATTCTGACACCATGTAGAATATTTGTATTACACAAATAACAAACTAGTGTTTAAGAGGGAAGACATATTAGGAACTCCATTTATTACGTAAACACAAGCGGTGTTGCACTGACGCGCTAGTGTGCAAATGTACATATAATACTATTATGTTACACATATCCTTAGTCAAACCGAAACACGTTTACCAAATTCAGCCATAATATATACTTTAAATTTTAATTTGCATAACCTCAAACAACATACATCGGCAACCAGTTTGATTGCTTCCAGTCTGAGTTGGAGATCAACATAAACACCAATCCTGCCCTTACACACTGACACCTTGTTCTCTTCTTCAATCTTCAGTTCAGCAACCTGTACATTTTTTTTTACACTTTTCCTGATATTTTTTCGTTTCTCTAGATTTTCTATATAAAAATACCAAGCTGGTTTGTTGTAAGATGGACCCCATTTTTAACTAACGTGTTACGTGCCTATAACTAACCCATTTTTTACAAAGATACATCAACTCACTCTGTCTGTCTTGTAAAAAGTGTGTACACCTTATTTCTTCCACACCCAGTCTCAGATCAAGTTGAAACTTCCCTCAATTATTAATTGACATAGACAAGACATAGACAAGACATGAATCAATAAAAAACAGTAACCAATTAGATAATTAATTACTGTTAATTAATTATTTTGTTTAATAGCAAAAAGAAAAACTAATACTTCAGTATTCACTGATGTGGCTAAATTTGTTGGGTTAAGTCTGTCAGGGTTCAAATTCTTGGTTTGTCTTGTGTTTCTTGTGGCTCACTAGGGGTTTCACTTATACGAACAATTATTTATTACTTTGCTACACAAATAAAAACACTTAACACTTAATATACATGAATGAATAATAATAATGTTATGACTTTTCCATGCGCACCACCATCCAGGCTAGTGCAGAGATGCGCACTTCTAGTAACCAGACTAGAACAGGATGTTGACATTAAGAGACTAACGATTTCTGCCCAAGTAGAGAGCCAATATGGAGAGATTGTGCCTAAGAAAGATGATGTTTTATGAACTTGTGATGTCTTGTAAATAAATATATATGTGCCTCGTTGAGTTGCCTCACTTTTGGTGTCAGAAGTGGGATTTTAGGCAATTCAACGAGAGGAGGTAGGCTTCGATTACAATGACATATTTGAAGCTATTACATCAGCTCTCAATTAAAGAGATAAGACAAGAGCTTCGGGACCGAGGTTTAAAATCCCTCGGTAGCAGGGAAACGCTCACGGCTCGTCTGAGGCAAGCTCTGATCAATGAAGAAGAAGATCCGGAGACCTACACATTTGAAATTGAACTTGGGATTGTTGAGTTCATTGGCAAGATCCAGGACTTTTTGGATGCATTTGATGAACAACTGAACATGAGCAGGAACATAATGTTGAACAAAGTTGATGAAAGTGTATTACAAGTAGAAGGCCAAATAGACCAAAGTGATAAAATTGTGTCGCAAGCAAAAGGAGGAATAAACTCGTTAGGGAAGGAGCAGTTGCCTGGTCAGAACTGTGGCTGCACAAACAGTGGTGATGAAGGCGCTGGGGATTGGAGCGCTGTCTGTGACTGTGTTGTGGGCAAGTCTGGCGGGGATGACTTTCATGGCGAGAAACGTGACAACGATTGCTGCGGCGATATCAATGGGATATAGTTCAATCTTGAGTATAGAAGTACTCTTGTGTATCACTTCTTGTACATGTATCCAAAAGAAAAAAGTGCAAAGAAAAGTAAAATCAGCCAGCGTCACTGGTGTCTTCATTTATAGAACAATCATAAAGAACTTCAAGGCTATCAAATTTTCATTACATTACTTTTTCACGGGTCCCTCAATGAGAGTTCCAGTGAGTCATTGATACTTTGCAGCAAGGAATATTTTAATACTATTATTGGAAGCAAATAGACAAATTTGAAACCTACAAGAGGATGAGTATGTTACCGGCAAAGAGCGAAATCTGGCATTCTATAGAATGTCTGAAACGTCCCGGCAAAGTGAGAATAGCTGTTAAATGATGATTTAAAGTAATTTTTGAAATAATATAAATTTCTTGGGTTAATATTTCTATTAGCCAGTAATCTAAATAATTTAGTTTTGTTCTTTAAAGTGTGGTGTATGTTTAGTTACCACTGTGTAAGTGTGCATAATTTGTGCAGCTTAATTGTACTAGGTCAAAATGTAATACATAAAACCGCTAGCTGTTATGCTCCAATCAGAACTATGCTATAACATGCGAGTTCCCACAGCTGCTCGGCTTTATATCCCACAGCTGCTCGGCTTTATATCCCACAGCTGCTCGGCTTTATATCCCACAGCTGCTCGGCTTTACAGACGCCCTTGAAGTAACTAAGATACGCTTTTCAAACCTTTAAAACGTTTATTTACAAGGGAGAATGGTCATCGAGTCTTCTCTCTAAGCGAAGATTTTCATATTGTGATGTATGAAAGGCGAAAGAAAATAGTTCTATTATGTAATCATGGCTCATAAAACTACTGTCACAGCCTCATTTGACATGGGGTGTTATCTGTTCACCTTGAGTCAAAAAGGTAAAAACACGATAAAACCTCTGAGTGGAAAAAAGAAGTGAGAATTACAAAACTCATTTTCAGCCTGGACTGTCGTTTAAATTTATGAAACTCTGCCTGCTCCCATCCCCCTTTGTCCAGCGGGAGGTTTGGACTAGGAACAAATCTAAGTAATCTACTATATATATATATATAAATAGCAGGGCCGGACTTGCCTATTGTGGGGCCCTATGTGAAACGGATTTCGCAGGGCCAAGTTAGGGAAGCGGATAATAATTGAAATGTAAGAGTTTGTATTAGAAAAAATTCGTCTATGCATTTTATTTATTCTTTACTATGTACAAAAATAATTTACGAGCCTTGTGTGTAGCGAAGTCATACAGTATATCATAATAATTCTGTTTCCTACATAGATCACGCTCAATAGCAAGAATTACCAAATGTTTTAATCTATCTTTTTTAGAATTGTTGACCTGAAGTAATTCTTCATTAGTTTGAGGCGCAAGAAGCGTAAGATTGGCGTTTTCCATATTGAATGACACCCCAAAATAACAATTTTCGTGTATATATTTCTGTATATTTTAAGAACTTTTTCGTATATTTTGCAATTTCAGGAGATTTCCAGGAGCTCCTGGTAAATCGCCAGGAGGGCGCGAGAAATCTGCTTTGAGTTGTAAAATGGTCTAATTAATTAATTTTTGCACCTTGAATTAGCGCGGGTCCTATGAAAGTGCGGGTCTTATGAAAGCGCGGGTCCTATGAAAGTGCTCTTGGTAAATCGACAGTAGTGCACGGGAAATCTCTTTTAAGTTATAAAATGGTTTAATTTAATAATTTTTACACATTGAATTAGAGCGGGCCCTATGAAAGTGCGGGGCCCACTGCGGTCGCATAGGCTGCAGGCGCCTAAGGCCGGCACTGCAAAAAAGGCGTATGCTACTCCGCCAGTCGACTAGTATTGAGAAAATTGGCTTCCACAGCTAGTTAAAGTAGCTTACCTCAGGTTTCCATACAATTTTGGAATAAAATGTACATTTCGATAACTCTTATTCTACTAATCTACATTTTTTTTCTTTAAACAACGAGCTGCAACAAAGATACGTTTCAGTACCAACACTTTCCGATATTTTTGTTTCATTTGTTCTATTGCAAGTAGTGGTCATAAATTTTTGTACCATTAAAGTGAACTTCTTCAGCAAATCTCAAGAAAATCGTAGTTATACCCGGATGTAAGCAAGAGAAGTCCAGGGGCAGTATTTTCTTCGATCATTTCGATGAAATCTCAATAAACTGCATTTATCATTTCTCTTCAGACTTGAAGACAAGCTTTATGTAAGTCTTATAAAAGGAGGTATCGTATTTTTTTACAAGTATTTTTTCCTTTTCTTTTTTTTTGGTTAATTTTTCTTCTAGTAAGAAGGGCACATGTTAAAAGTAATAAAAAGGATCGGTATGGTCAATCTGTAGGTCAAGTCTTATCAACAAATAGGTAGCACTGGCCAATAATAATACTGTGAGGGACATTTTAGTTGCAAATAGCACACGTACTTCTGTAATGGTCCTGATCTTCGTAAGATAATCTTTATGTTGAGTAAGATGTCTTAAACTTGTCACGGAGCTTCACCTTTTTGTTGTGTGACGCTAAAGTCGTCAAGACGATGTTTGGAAATTCGTTGAAATTTAAGTGTGGGGAGAATGTCTTCTTTCAAAAGTTGTGAGCCAACATTGCTGCAGACAACTCTTGAGAAAACATTTTAAAAGTTGTTATCCAACATTGCTGCAGACAACTCTTGAGAAAACATTTTAAAAGTTGTGAGCCAACATTGCTGCAGACAACTCTCGAGAAAACATTTTTAAAAGTTGTGAGCCAACATTGCTGCAGACAACTCTCGAGAAAACATTTTTAAAAGTTGTGAGCCAACATTGCTGCAGACAACTCTTGAGAAAACATTTTAAAAGTTGTGATCCAACATTGCTGCAGACAACTCTTGAGAAAACATTTTAAAAGTTGTGATCCAACATTGCTGCAGACAACTCTTGAGATAACATTTTAAAAGTTGTGAGCCAACATTGCTGCAGACAACTCTTGAGAAAACATTTTAAAAGTTGTGATCCAACATTGCTGCAGACAACTCTTGAGAAAACATTTTAAAAGTTGTGATCCAACATTGCTGCAAACAACTCTTGAGATAACATTTTAAAAGTTGTGATCCAACATTGCTGCAGACAACTCTTGAGAAAACATTTTAAAAGTTGTGATCCAACATTGCTGCAGACAACTCTTGAGAAAACATTTTAAAAGTTGTGATCCAACATTGCTGCAGACAACTCTTGAGATAACATTTTAAAAGTTGTGAGCCAACATTGCTGCAGACAACTCTTGAGAAAACATTTTAAAAGTTGTGATCCAACATTGCTGCAGACAACTCTTGAGAAAACATTTTTAAAAGTTGTGATCCAACATTGCTGCAGACAACTCTCGAGAAAACATTTTAAAAGTTGCTACTTGCAAGATGAAACAACGTCTTTATTTGAAATACTTTTGATTGATCCGAGATTGGGTGTCGGAGAAATAACGTGTTCAAACTTTTAGACACACAGAGGGAGTTGTTATCAACTTTGTAATGAAAACCCGAAATGAAACACAAAAGCTGGGTTACTGATCGGGAATATATGTTCTCATTGCATAGTATGTAGGTTCTTGGTTTGAAAAGGGCATGTGTCATATTCCTTCTGTATGCACCGCTAGACACACACTGTTGACACACAGGATCTGGGTCACATGACGTGGACGCATTTTAGGAGCATTTTAATTCTTTCTGCCATTGATTTCTCCTATTCTCTATTTTTAAAGATTAGATACATTTATACTGAACTCGAGAATGCTTGGAATCTACAGCAAAAGGTTGGCACTATGGTGTCTTGTGTTGATACACACTGGCTCAACAAAGTTAAGTATGTAAAGAATTAGTATTAATAATTATATTTTAGTACGTTTAATATATGTAGTAATTCACTTTCTTACTGTTACTATTATTATATTATTATTATTATTATTACTTATTACATTCTTCATATTCATAGGCATTCAATGAGCTAAGCTTAAAGAGCTAAGACTAACAGAGAGTCGGGCCTAACGGATGTAAAATTGAAGGTTAACCCAAGGAATTCTCTCATTTATTCCATGTGGAAGAAGTCCTTTCTTTTTCTTTTAGTTAGATGACCAAATGGCTAGAACATTGTTGCAATACTAATACAGAAATGGAACACTGCCTATTAATCTTGCTTATTTTTTTAAATGTATAAATTATGTGTATTGCGTACATACAGAATCCATTCTTCCTATAAAATATAATTTAAATTTAAAGATATTTCGTCACATGTCAGTAGCTCGCATAACAGAAAACACAACACATATATATATATATATATATATATATATATAAGTAAGGAAATAACAAAACCTTTTGCATAATCTTATGAAAAATATACAAAATAATACCCCCCCCCCAATCTTATTATTGTTTCTCTCTCCCTTTATTTTTACATTTGATAAATACTCTTAAAAAATAGTGCAAATAAGTTATTTTTAGGAACAATAAAATAAAAAAAAACAAAAACGGTTCGCTTTCGAAATTGTATAAGTTGTAAAATATCCTGAAGTGAGATTTTCAAATAGCTTTTTCTAGTTTTGAAATTGGACCAACTGACCAACTAAAAATAAGATTATGACCTATGGCTAAGCATAGGGCGAGCGAGATTAACGAACCTAATTGTCTGCTGAACAGAATAGTTTCACTAAAAGGTTCTTTAAAGCAGACTAATGTTTATTTTGTAATTAAATATTTCATTTTCCTCTCTTAAATAGTTTTTTTAAATAACTTCTATACAAAAAAGTTTTTGTTTATATTTCAGACTCACCAAACTCTTTATAAAAGTCTGATAGGATTGCCTTGAATAAGTTAGAGCGTCGCGAATTGCTATTTCACTGCGCGTTTTACACTGACTTGTATACTAACTGTCTTATCTTATAAAATACAGACGTTACTTTAAAAGAGAAGATGATTACTATGCGCTAATATTTTAAACGTTGTTTTCAGTACGCCATTTCACCGATGGGAGGGGTGGTGGTCTCGGCCCACAGTTTGAGAACTGCTGGATTAACAAGATGTTATTCTTTACGTTCTAGTTACGTCAACAACACTGCTGTTCAATCCTTTCAATAAAATGTGAGTCAGGTCAATCACCGATAACGATGAAAAAAGATCTCTTAGTAATTCTACATTTGGCTCCTTGCTGCTGAAATAAATAGCATCAAAAAAAGAAAGTACAATTATTCATGCATAATAAAGTTTACAAACAACTAACAAAAGTAATATTTAAATAACTGTAAATCTTATTCGCAGGTTGTGGCTATACTGTCCGTTGACTTGTTTATTTTCATGCAATCACATGTACAAAAAACTTTCCGAGATATAATTAAAACTCTTCAACGTAAAATTCGAGATGCGTTGATCTTTGTGTACATTGATTGTAGACAACATCACACACCATTAAAATCTCCTGCACACTTTTGATAAATGGCTGGCCTTCCTTATTCCTGTGAAATCACCAGACATCGCAGGGCTACAACCTCTCAACCCAACTCTTTGCAGATTTCTTCATGTCATTCCAGTATCCCCAGCCGTGCTGATGACCGACCTCTTGCTTGGCCTGCCCACCTTTCTCTTTCCTTGCTGATTCCAATCAAATGCCTGCTTTGCCTTGGATCTTGGTGTTCGCAGGCTTTGCCCTCTATCCAGCTTCTATTTCCTATGGGTAAAAATTTAATGTATAAATAAAATAACGTAGGCTCCATGACAGACATAAACACAAAGAGTTAAAAGGACAAAGTAATCGAATAAAGTTTTGAACAGATAGATCGTAATGTTCTTCTTGAATGTAGTGAAGCATGTTGTTTGTACAAGATCAATGGGGAGCGAGCCCTAAACCTTTGGACCTGGGGATGAAAAGCACACGAACCGTAACTTTTGAGGGAGAAACATGGCACAACGAGAAGCATTGGCTCCATGGAGCGTATGGCTAACCGATAACCTTAATTTCTAGTTCTACTTAACCATATTTGTTTATTAAGCTTCTGTTTTATTCACGTATTCCTAACATTCAATGCACAATGTTACTAAACTATTCCCTCATAGCTACCTGTTCTACCTATACCTGGCGATGCAAGGATGGTGACTGCATACCTCTGAGTGACCGGTGTGACGGTTTTAAAGATTGCAAGGATCACAGTGATGAAGCCGGTTGTGGTGAGTGAAATAATAGATAGACTGGACTTCACTAAGCTGGAGTGGACGAGACTAGGCTGGACAAGTTAGACTACACTACACTATATATGATTATACTAGACTAGACTAGACAGATATAGACACTCTATCTTTTTTTTAAACTAGAAAATACTGCATTCCTCATAATCTTCGGATTAGACTAGACTAGACAAGATTAGACTTGACTAGACTACAGTGCATTCAAACCTAAGTAAAACGTTAAGCATACTGAATATATCTAAAAATATTTTCTCTTAAAAAAAAAAGAATTCTCAAGCCAAGCTAACTATTACTTGGTATCAAAACATCGTCAGGGCTTGGGTTAACAATCAATCTGTTTGTAAATATACAATAACGAAAAATAATATTTTATATCTGTATTGTATTTTTGTTCGGTATTGTTGGAATTGTATTTCAGTACATTTGTTATCCTATATATTTATAATGTGAATATGACTGGTGTACTCTATCTCTCTCTGGATATATATATCTTGTGTCCTTTCACTTTTCACTAGTTTACAAACTCTCACGTGACTAAAAGAATTAAATCCTTGATACTCTCTAATCAACACAGAACCTACAACTCTTCTTTCCAGTTGTCGACTGCTCTGGTCTCTATTTCTATATTCTTTTACTTTCCAGTTGTCGACTGCTCTGGTCTCTATTTCTATATTCTTTTACTTTCCAGTTGTCGACTGCTCTGGTCTCTATTTATATATTCTTTCACTTCCTAGTTAGTTGCTCTTCCAGTACGTTTAGGTGTGCTAATGGCAGGTGTATATTGAACAAGTACAGGTGTGATGGCGGAAGTAATTGTGGCGACCAAAGTGACGAGGTTAATTGCAGTAAGTATGACGTCTAAGCTAACATTAAATTTGATTTAAGTAATAGGTCCGAGTGTCAATCGAAAACTAATTTTAATATAATATCAAATACATTTGTATACATCATAGACGTCTTATTTATTTATTCTGCTTTAAAATTATACATTGCTACTTTAAATTACTGCTAAGATTTTTTAAAAATATAGTTGTTTAGAAGTACTAATTGTCTGATTTGGCGTAAATATAATTTATATCGTGTGACTTCTTCTCTTACAGCTAAGTGTTCTGAACTGGCCTGGACTTGTAGGAGTGGTCAATGTATTGGCACCAACTGGAGATGTAACGGTTACATCGACTGCTTGGATGGAAGCGATGAAGAATATTGCTGTAAGTGTTAACAAAACATTTGGTTGGTCATTAGTTCAATAAATTTGGTTGGTCTCTACGTCAGGTCATTAGTTCAATAAATTTGGTTGGTCTCTACGTCAGGTCATTAGTTCAATAAATTTGGTTGGTCTCTATGTCAGGTCATTAGTTCAATAAATTTGGTTGGTCTCTACGTCAGGTCATTAGTTCAATAAATTTGGTTGGTCTTTACGTCAGGTCATTAGTTCAATAAATTTGGTTGGTCTCCACATCAGGTCATTAGTTCAATAAATTTGGTTGGTCTCTACGTCAGGTCATTAGTTCCATCAATTTGATTGGTCTCTACATCAGGTCATTAGTTCAATAAATTTGGTTGGTCTCTGCGTCAGGTCATTAGTTCAATAAATTTTGTTGGTCTCTATGTCAGGTCATTAGTTCAATAAATTCGGTTGGTCTACACATCCGGTCATTGGTTCAATAAATTTGGTTGGTCTCTGCGTCAGGTCATTAGTTCCATCAATTTGGTTGGTCTATACATCAGGTCATTAGTTCAATAAATTTGGTTGGTCTCTGCGTCAGGTCATTAGTTCAATAAATTTGGCTGGTCTCTACGTCAGGTCATTAGTTCAAAAAATTTAGTTGGTCTCTACATCAGGTCATTAGTTCAATAAATTTGGTTGGTCTCTACATCAGGTCATTAGTTCAATAAATTTGGTTGGTCTCTACGCCAGGTCATTAGTTCAATAAATTTGGTTGGTCTCTACATCAGGTCATTAGTTCAATAAATTTGGTTGGTCTCTACATCAGGTCATTAGTTCAATAAATTTGGTTGGTCTCTACATCAGGTCATTAGTTCAATAAATTTGGTTGGTCTCTACATCAGGTCATTAGTTCCATCAATTTGGTTGGTCTCTACATCAGGTCATTAGTTCAATACATTTGGTTGGTCTCTACGTCATGTCATTAGTTCAATAAATTTGGTTGGTCTCTATGTCAGGTCATTAGTTCAATAAATTTGTTTGGTCTCTACATCAGGTCATTAGATTTGTTTGGTCTCTGCGTCAGGTCAATAGTTCAATAAATTTGGTTGGTGGTCATTTGTTCATTGACTTTAGTTTTGTTTCCTGATGGCATCTATCAAATCGCTTAGTTCATTGAAGCATCTTTTTATTGCAAAGATTTTATAAAATCACTGTATCTGTCTGTCGAAAGGTTTGTACACGTTATTTCTCCCACACCCAAGATTGTATTAAGTCGAAATTTTGCATAATTATTTCATTTGCCTGACAAAACAAGAATGTTTGGTATTTTGAACAAGAGAACCCATACAACATCCTAAACACCATCCTGAACCAAACTCACCAACCACTAGCCAGATCCACTCCTGTTAAACCTAAATCTACTAAAATTAATACAACAGCCTCACTAAACAAACCTACTAAAGAAGTAATACCAAAATACCTTAAAACCTTAGTTATAAATTTTCAAAGCATTAGGAACAAAATAGCAAACTAAGAAATTTTATTAGAATGTGAGAAACCAGACATAATTGCAGGAACAGAAACTTGGCTACATCCTGAAATTTATAATGCAGAAATTTTCAATAGTAATTATGAAATTTTTAGAAAAGATAGGGCTGATAATCATGGAGGAGTTCTTTTAGCAATAAAAAACACTCTTATAGCAGAAGAAATTACCTTACCTAACTCAAAAAATGTAGAATCAACATTTTGTAAAATTAATACCACCTCAACATCCCTAATAATAGGCAGCATTTACAGACCACCAAATTCTAGTTTAGAATACATGCAGGAACTATGTAATCAGATTACTACACTTAAAGAGACAAATAAAAATGCAGTTTTTTGGATTATGGGTGATTTCAACCTACCTGATATAAATTGGAAAACACTAACCATAGATAAACACCAAAACTTTGAGAACATAAATGAGCTTTTCATAGAAATTTTACACAACCTAAGTTTAGATCAAATCATTAAAAAGCCAACTAGATTAAACAACACATTAGATCTCTTCTTAACCAACAGACCTGGATTAGTAGTTGATTATGAAATTATCCCTGGTCTATCAGACCATGAGATCATAAAAATACACAGTCAGATAAAAGTAGTAGCCAATACAAAACCCAAAAGAAAAATCTTACTCTGGAATAAATGTAACCTGACACAACTACACCAAGCTGCACTAAACTTTCAACAAACATTCTTATTAGAAAAAGGCATTAACCAACCAGTCGATGACCTCTGGAATTTCATTAAAAACCATCTTAAAAGCATTATAGAAAATCATATACCAACTAAATACACATCAAACAAAATAGATAAATGCTGGTTTAATAATAGACTAAAGAAGCTTTGTAAACAGAAGGTAAACCTATATAAAAAATTTAAAGAAACTAATGCAGAAAGAGTTTACAAAAAGTATATAAAAATTAAACACTTAACCCAAAAAGTAAGCAGACAGCTGCAGAGTGAATACATAAACAATGTAATATCTAAAGATAACAACAAAAACCTATGGTCATACATTAAGTCTAAGAAAATGGAAACAACAGGCATAGCGCCATTAAAAGATGAACATAACATAATACATAATGATAATGAAACTAAAGCAAACATCCTAAACAAATACTTTGCATCAGCATTCTCAGCCCCAGGAGACAAAGACATATTACTGAATTTGAACCAAGTAAACAACATAGAAGATATAGTAGTACAAGAAAATGGAATTCAAAAACTATTAGCCAACACCAAACCAAATAAAGCTTCTGGACCTGATGGTATTCCAGCTAGATTACTCAAAGAACTAAGCAATGAGCTAGCCCCAGTGTTCAAAATACTCTTTCAGGCTTCACTTAACCAGGGCAGAGTACCAAAGGACTGGAAAGAAGCTAATGTCACCCCCCTATTTAAAAAAGGAGAAAAATCTGACCCAGGAAACTACAGACCAGTATCACTTACCAGCATCACATGTAAAATCCTAGAACACATAATATGTAGCAACATCATAAACCACTTAGACAAACATAATGTCCTCACACCATACCAACATGGCTTTAGGAAATATAGATCATGTGAAACACAACTAATAGGACTAATTGATGATTTTTCAAAAGGTTTAGATAATAGTGAACAAATAGATGCTATCTTACTAGATTTTTCTAAGGCTTTTGACAAAGTACACCACCATAGTTTGCTTAAAAAATTAAAATATTTCGGCATTAATGGTTCACTGCATCAGTGGATTAAAGATTTTCTGATAGGGAGAGAACAAACTGTAATAATAAATGGCTCTAAATCAACACCGATAACAGTAAACTCAGGTGTACCACAAGGAACAGTATTGGGTCCACTACTATTTTTAATTTACATAAATGATTTACCAAATTGCATATAATCTTCAAATACAAAAACAAAATTTAATAAAATACTCTGAAAGACACAAAGATAAAGGCACATTCCTCGTCCCATATGCTAGGACAAATTTGTACAAACACTCCTTCTTCCCTAGTGCTATTAGAGCATGGAATGGGTTGCCTGAGCTAGCCAGGAAAACCAGTGACTTGGCTGAATTTAAGTCATTGGTTAATATGCATGACTAAATGCATGACGCGTTGGACGTAATCATCTTCTTTTTTGAAGTAACGTCTGTATTATATAAGATAAGATAAGATAAGAAAGAAATCTTACTTGACAAATGTGGTGGTATAAGTTGAATTAGTTCCCTTGAGGACTAATCTTGAGTGAACATTTCTTTCTTACATTTAAAAAACGATCATGTAGACATTCACCAAGATCCCCCCCCCCCCATTTTCTTTCCCCCCCCCCACCACCCCCCCACCCTTTCCCAACTGGTCCAGACAAGTGTCAGGATCACAGCGAATTGGGAAAGCTAAACAAAAACAATTGATACAAATATTTCTAATCTCAGAGATTTATTATGTCTATGTACAGAGGATACTAACATGACTGATCCAAACCAACTGATACAATAATTCACGTAATATAAGATTTGTTTGTTTTTTATAAAGTATTTTTTATTATTTATTTCTTTTACATTAAAAACTCGAGAAAAAAAACCCAGAAACTAAAGAGATCCTTGAATCATACTTTGAAACAAATACAGAAACACAAGCTAGAAATAAACTACTCAGAAATACACAAAAAGTACACAGAGTTCTAGCGTAAAATAAAATGAGTGTCTGCATCAATGTTGATTGGTATAAATAAAATACTTGTATAGTTAGCAAATAAGAAAAATAAAAAAAAAAAACAACCCTTTATTTTGTTTACAGCTTCCTGCAAGCCTGCAGCCTGGTTATGTAACAATGGGAAATGTATCAAGCATCAATACAGATGTAATGGAGACAACGATTGTGGTGATAAAGATGAAAGCGATGAAATAAACTGCAGTAAGATATGAGTTACATCCCTTGAAGTTATGACTTACATCTCTTGACGATATGACTTACATCTCTTGAAGATATGACTTACATCTTTTGACGATATGACTTACATCTCTTGACGATATGACTTACATCCCTTGAAGTTATGACTTACATCTCTTGACGATATGACTTACATCTCTTGACGATATGACTTACATCTCTTGACGACATGACTTACATCTCTTGACGATATGACTTACATCTCTTGACGATATGACTTACATCTCTTGACGATATTACTTACATGTCTTGACGATATTACTTACATGTCTTGACGATATGACCTACATCTCTTTAAGATATGACTTACATCTCTTGAAGATATGACTTACATCTCTTGAAGATATGACTTACATCTCTTGACGATATGACTTAAACCTCTTGAAGATATGACTTACATGTCTTGACGATATGACTTACATCTCTTGAAGATATGACTTACATGTCTTGACGATATGACTTACATGTCTTGACGATATGACTTACATCTCTTGAAGATATGACTTACATCTCTTGAAGATATGACTTACATGTCTTGACGATATGACTTGCATCTCTTGACGATACTACTGTGAAGAGCTTTCAGTTACTTTATTTTATTCTCTCTTCCATTGCCTGTCATTATCTGCCGTCCTACTTATTTGGTGAGTCACTCTATTTGGTCTATAATGCGCTAATTTTTTGCAATTCTAATTCAGAATTTTTTTTTTAAACTTTACAGTCCTTTAAAATTGTTCATTGGTAAATATGAGTTTGTTGTAGGGGAAGGGAATTGAAAAAAAACACACATTACTTTGTTAATATTTTTTAGTTTGCATTTATATTTTAGAATTATCTGAAGTTTATTATTTCTAGTTGGCCTATAGACTAATATTAATTTATGTACACTGTTAGCAGTTTTGAATAAAAGAACAGTTTCACATACAGTCCAAATATATATAACAAACTTCAGCAATATTTTTCAGTTTTCAAAATCTTCTGAGACCTTTTTCTCTAGAAAGTTAACGCACAATAAAGGATGTAACAAATTGCAATTTTCCCTGAATACTCTTCTAATTGATACTAATTATTAATTACTAATTTTATTCAAACATTTCTCAACTGATATCCATAACATGCTGGAAATTTCCACTCTCAGAGCCTCTTGGTGTATACAGCTATGATATCTTAAAACTACTCAGAAGAGGACAATCGGAATTTTTTAAAAGCAAGATGACAGTTCCAGTAGCTCTGCCAGTCATTGAGGGTTTTATGTTAGGAATTCTAAAAATAAATTTGAATGATATTCTAGAATGACTTTGATTACTGAAATATGTCTAAACATCTGGTTCTTACTTAGATTGACGGTTACGGCCAATAAGTTCTTGAAAACTGTTGAAATTATCATCGATTCCTCTAATTAAATAAAAAAGCTTAACTAGGTAACATCAAACATGTCGGCAGATTTGTCAAATGACTTACGAAAAGAGATTATTAATTAATTCACCAAAAAATCTTGCGTTTAGTTAAATTAAGTTATTGGAAAGTGTCTGCTTAACTGTTACTTAGAACGAACATGTTTTCTTAAAGACAGCATGAGACAATGCTTTGGGTAGTATTATATATATATATATATTGTTCTAAAGGTCTTGTTCTTCTGTTCTCCAGATGATTGTCAGCCAGGAGTGTGGCGGTGCATGACCAAGAAATGCATCAACAATGACGACAGGTGTAACGGGGACGACGACTGTGGTGATGATAGTGATGAACAGAACTGCAGTAAGTCACACACGTTCTTGTTGTAAAACTATTTCTATAATCCTCAACACAAATATTTGTTCATAGTTTTGAAAGAGTGTCACACGTTACATGCATACATCCATACAATACAGCAATCTAAATGAAAGGAAATGGTGAAGAATATATGTTGAGACCACGCACCCCTTGGTGGCCAATGCAGTTGGTATTACTGTCAAAAAAAGTTTTTTATCTTGAAGGTCGAGTAAATAGATGACAAGAGATTCATGGCTAGTTTCCTGGTCAAAATTAGCCCCTTTATATATGAGAGTAAAGAGTAATATCTATATATTCATCATTTCCTCGCATTGAAACATCATATATAAGAAACACAAAATAATGCTGCCATGCTAGACGTTTTCTAATCAAACAAGTGACTTGGCAGAAATTTATTCATTGGTTGATATGCATGACTAGATGCATGACGCGTAGGACGTAATCATCTTCTTTTTTGAAGTAACGTATGTATCATACAGGATAAGATCCAGATTGAGTGACGAAACCAAACCTATAAATGATTTAATTAGGCAATTCCTTTACGCTAACGATGCAGCTATTGTTGCTGAATATGAATCTGTAACCCAGCTTCAGTTACTAATTGCCAGATAGCTGCATGCCAGAAGTTTGGCTTTAAAAATTTATCGAAGCAAAACCAAAATACTAGTTTGAAACACAAGCACCACGCTACACGTGACCATTTATGAAAAACTTCTAGAAATAGTTGACCATTCGAGTTCATTTGAGTTACCTTTGTTCCATCACAAGACTACTGAACATCATTATCAAAGGCACAATACTTGGAACAATACTTTGCTGACTATCAATAACAAAGCCCTAGTTTACTGGACCTGTTTGATGAGCACTCTGCTATGTGGTAGTGAAACATGGTCAACCTATTCTTGGTAAAAAAGAAGCTTAATATCTTCCAGCTCCGATGTTGAAGGCAGATTCTTAAAATAAGTGTTAATACAAAATAACCCTCGAGGAAGCCCTTCAAAGAACAGGGTTTCAGTACATCCGCACTGTTATCAACGGTAGATGCCTTGTCTGGCTTAGACATGTTCACATAATGCTCAAGGTTGACGCCCAAAAGATATAATGTATGATTATCTAATACAAGGCAGTATAGCTACAGGTCTTCCATTCCTAAGATATTATGGTGTATGCAAGCACGACATGAAGCCCTTGATAGATCCACATGTAGGGCAAGAATAAAGGAAAGATACTTGTTCGCATATAGCGAACTCACTAGACGTAGGAATTCTGAACACCCTGGTGATTACAAATACCCAACCCGTGATCGCAGTTGTGTATCTAGAATTAGCCTCTTTAGTCACATGAAAAGTTGCAAAGGAAATAGATCACTTTAATAATGCTTGTCGTCGAGTCCGAAGATAAGTGAGGAATGCAGTATTTCCCGTGGCTACGCAGCCCCTGCTTTGACATACATATTTTGTCACATCCAGGGCAAGTATAACCATTGTTAGCCGGTAGTCGAATTAGATTTTCTTTTCGCCGTCTGCGTCTGTCCTCGGCAGCGAATTTTCTTTGGAGATCACTTTATGAGACGCACGATGTGAAATAAATTAAAATGTTGAAAATAACTTACAAGATCGTAACAGAGCAAACATTATAACATTGTGCTGTTGAAATCATTATAGTAGAACTTACTGATAATTTCATATAGATGTCATTTAGAGGAGTCAACTAGAAATGAATAAACACTTGTCTAAGAAATTTAAATTTCATTGTATTCTTGTAATGCCACTACTGACTAAATTTTACCATTAGTAGATAAAAGGACAATATTAAAAAGATTAAACTCATGTTTTGGCTTGCAATAACTTATTTGTACAAGTAACAAATCTCGTGAAACAAATACTGAGTGACTCTCTGACACTAAGCTCACTTTTTTCTCCCATTGAACACAGCGGTCTGTCAAGCGGGCTCGTGGCAATGTGACAACAGAAAATGCATCAAGAGTCGACACAAATGTGATGGTGATGACGATTGTGGAGATGAAAGTGATGAGCGGTATTGTGGTGAGGATGTTTTATATTTAATACAGCGGGCCTCAGTGTCACTGATGTCATCCACGTTTAATTCTGTTTGGGTTTTATTTTCATTTGACAACAGAGACTTGTAAAAGTACATCGTGGCTATGTAACACAGGTCTTAGATGCATCAACCACAATAAAAAATGTGACGGCTACAAGGACTGTCCAGATAACAGCGATGAAAACTGTAGTAAGTTTATTTGATTTCATATTTACTCTGAGCATTCTTCTGTTCAATTTCTTTCCCATACCAGAGCTGGACTTGTATATTTACCAAACTGTCCACACATTAGTGTATTCTAATATTTCTTTGTAATGGTCCTGATCTTTTAATATCACAATAAGCTAAATATGTACACAATTTTGTCATTCCCTGCAAAACGTATAAAATATAACAATCTCACTACATTTTTTTATTTTAATTCAGCTGTCTGCAATGCAGGAGTAGACCGCTGTGAGGATGGAACCTGTTTATCTAGAAACTTAAGATGCAATGGAGTAAAAGATTGTCTGGACAACAGTGACGAGGTGAACTGTGGTCAGTCATGGATGTATCTTCCAACTATATTTTTTGCCACTTTCTGGTCCTCTTCTTGGGGCTGTTGGCTAGAAATAAAGTCGACTTAACCAACAATTGAAATGCATGAATTAAGACGTTGTCTTCGATTAATGGATTAATGCTGAGTACAATAATTCAAGCGACCACGCAGAACTAGTAGCGACCAGTTGTCACGTCTGGTACAGATAAAGCTGTTGTCCGTGCATATTTTAGGCAAGGGATTTCTTTGGGTCTCAAATGTATATCTCAGGACCTTTGTGATAGCTTTCCAGTTATATCTTTCATGGACAATATGCCGCCAGTTGCTATATAGCGCTTTCGGCTGTGTGTGTGTGTGTGTGTGGGGGGGGGGGGTACTGGACTTCTTTTAAGTCGCCCTCCTTAAAGCTCGTCAAAAAGATCGACTTTGGCATGCAATCATACCCCATTCGGAACAGATGTCAGAGTAACCGTAAATGTCGATAAGTAAAAGATAACTCTTGACAGCCCACACCGGTGTCCTGCGGAACATGTTTCTTGTAAGGTAGTCTAGTCTAACATATCAAGAGCAGATTTGTATAGTGTTTTTTTTTATCATAGACAACTACATTTGATCAGTTTGCAAACGTTGTCACAGCATGCTTCTTATTTCTCACTTGGTCTGCATCCGTTTGTTCACAGCCTTATTTCAGAATGTCTATGACACAGAGCAGCGTGGCTTCACTTTGTATTCTTGCCATTTAGAGAGAAACAGCCAAAAGTTTTGAATTAGATGCAATGGTTACTGACTTTGTTAGCAAATAATGGTAGAATATTTATTGTTAAACAATGAACGTAGAATTTTGTTTCAGAACACCTCCATTTTTTCTTTTTGACTCCCGATAACCAAATAGAGCCCCCTTATTTTGCCCAGAGCCCCCCTACCACTCCTTTGGCTCCCAGCGCCCACTATTTTCATGACATCGCCCGTCCCGCGGGGGCGTTATCACTCCCGTTGAAGGTTTAAAGCAAAAGTATCTATAAGTTATGCTTTTTTTCTCTAGTAAACTTACCATCAATCAGCAGCTAACTTCTTTCTTTAAATTAAAACTTTTATTTTATATTCAGAATTTTTCAAGGTCTTGAATTCTATGATAAATGTCTGTACTAGCATCATTGTTTAACATCTAACACCTAATAGTTGTCTATTAAAAATATTAAATAGAATAGATTGAGCATCCGCGTTTGTTCAGCTGATAATTTTTTAAGGTTTAAATAAATAGGCGATACAAACAATAATCTTTATACTCGTGAAAATTGTTTAATCTGTTTCTTTCAATTTAATTGTTTTGATTGTGTAATAGCAGACGACACAAATCACATCCAGTATTTCCTGGGAGCTGCTGGTCTGTTACTACTGCTAGTGATTATCGTTACCTTGGGAATACTATGTAGAAATCGCAGAAAAGGTGAATTATTAGTACTTGTTAGTAAAAAACAACAACATTGAATAATATATTAAAATACTTAACAATAAAAATCAGTGTTGTCCTTATGTGTTTATAAAGATAGACTATACGACTACAAAATGCATTTCACATTGATGTCTGATGTCTTTGAATGATAATTCTTTTCTAATTGATTTGCTTGACTTTTTTTTAGCTGCCCCCGAAAGGGGAAATGACGCTATTAGTTTTGTGTGGAATGTCTGTACGTCCGTCCATCCCGTTTAGATCTCGCAAACTATAAAAGGTAGTGCAACTCCGACATCATAATATTTAAACCATTCAAAGTTCTGATGCAACGGCTACTTTTTTCTTTTCTAAAAGTGCAAAATCTAATTTTTGTATTCACTTATGCAAGCAGTTTTTCATAAAAATACACAACTTTTACAACTTTACCTTTACCTATCCCTTAGTCTGTTGGACCGTTGGGGCACCTGACATGATGTGTCGACCTTCTTTCTCCATTCTTCCCTTTTTTTTGCCTTGTTTAGGACCTCTCTCAATGGCAGGCCTGTCCATTCTTTAATGTTGTCCTCCCATCGCTTTTTCTGTCAGCCTCTTCCTCTTGCCCTGTTCCCTGAAGGGAGGTCTTTGCGAGCCCCGTAGATCTTGTAATGTGGCCAAAGGTTTTAAGCTTTTAACAACTATATACTATTAATTCTGTATAACATTAAATGCTCTTTAATAGAGAATGTACCTATCTACAATATTTTTTTACACATTTATGGTAATGGTTTTAGATTTTTTGTCAATTTTGTTTTACATTTCTTTTTTGTAAGTTAAATAAGTTCCGTCATACTAACTACTAAATTTAAACACAAAAAAATGTTTACTTTTTTTTAAAGAGAAAATATCTATTTAGTATGCATATAAGTTATAATTTATAACAACAATTAATAAGTAGTTTTTCATATTATCGCGTGAACTGCAGTGCCACTCTATGATGACAACACACTTAACTAAAGGAAATATTTTTTTTTACGGAAATGTTTTTTTCTTGAGGATTTGAATAAGAGATTGACCCTTTACAAAACAATTAGATCAATTAGATATTCATTATAAGACATCAGTTAGGTCAGGTTCACATCTAAATTCACATTCACTTTCACCTATCATTTGGTCTGCTGGACCACTGGGGCACAACACAAGATCTGCCAACCTTCTTTCTCCATTCTTCTCTGTCATTCGTCTTTGATAGAATTTCATTCTGATATTCTTTCTGAAAATATTGAAACCTGCCTTTTACCTGCCTGGGTGGACCACTTCGGAGGCCGATTTTGAGTTTGTAAACTGTCTTTGTAACTGTGTTTTATAATGATGTGATTGTTTTAAGATAATTTTTGAAGGACGTTATATAGGTTCTTGAATGTGTATAAATGTTAGGACTGATTGGTAAGTATCAAAACTATTTACGATTGCTCAATGAAGATGCGTGTATTCTGAAATTATATTTAAAAAAAAAACGGAATGCGTTTTATCTATTTGAAGCTTTGGTCATGTTTTTTTTTTTTTTTTAAATTTTCCTAATATTTGTAATTATAGAACTTTTTCTATGTCTATTAATTAGGTACCGGATACAAATACGCAGCAATGTGAGTATTCAATCACAGGCTCAATAAATTGACAGTATCTCTCTGCTCTCTCTCTCTCTTTTTCTATTCCATTGTGCGTCCCTTACAGTTTCTCTCTTTCTCTATTACTCTCATTCTGTCTTTCTCTCTCTCTTTCTTCTGTCTCTCTTTCTCTTTATCCTTCTCGTTCTCGCCCATAATCTCTCTTATTCTCTTTCTTTTTAAATCTTTCTCTCCATTTTCCTATTTTTCTCTTCCTCGCTCTTTCCCTCTCTCAATTTCTCTGTCTGTCTTTCTCTCTGGCTCTATTTCTGTATCTGTTTCTATCTATTTCTCTGTCTGTCTTTCTCTCTGGCTCTATTTCTGTACCTCTTTCTATCCATTTCTCTGTCTTTCTCTCTGGCTCTATTTCTGTATCTGTTTCTATCTATTTCTCTGTCTGTCTTTCTCTCTGGCTCTATTTCTCTGTCTGTCTTTCTCTCTGGCTCTATTTCTGTATCTGTTTCTATCTATTTCTCTGTCTGTCTTTCTCTCTGGCTCTATTTCTGTATCTGTTTCTATCTATTTCTCTGTCTGTCTTTCTCTCTGGCTCTATTTCTGTATCTGTTTCTATCTATTTCTCTGTCTGTCTTTCTCTCTGGCTCTATTTCTGTATCTGTTTCTATCTATTTCTCTGTCTGTCTTTCTCTCTCTCTGGCTCTATTTCTGTATCTGTTTCTATCACTGGCGGATCCAGAACTTTGGAGTGGGGGGGGGAGCGATTTTTTTCCAAATCTAACCCTAACGCCCAGTAAACCCTAACCCTATGCATAAACGTGCGTACAGCATATATATATATATATATATATATATATATATATATATATATTCGATATATGAGAATAAAATAAGACTGTTTCTCAATCTCCGACGCCCTAAAGCGTTTTCTTGCATTTTTCTCTGCAGAAACGCATCCTCCTGACATCTACAGCTCATTATTTACAAAGTTACAAAACTTACATATGTGTTTATATGTCATCGATTACTTCCCTAGAACCGGTCTATGAGGAAATTGATTATAACCAAGAAACAGTTCCAAAAGAATCTGTCAATGAGGCAGGAATACAGAACGAAAGTCATATACACAGTAATGAACATAACATCTTCATTATCTTGATATGTATAAGGCCACTAACTCCATCTTTTATTATCCTTGTTGTAAAGTATATCATAGTAATAGTCTGTATGTGTGTCACCTTTTTTAGTTACTATAATATATTTATTTATTTATCTCTGTATTTGATTTAAATGAGTGTAAAGGCGCAGTACACTAGAGTTGTTAAAAAATAACTAAATATTTGTTTACTATCATGTTTCCAAAACCATTCTCAGGGGGAAGAACCCACTTTCATGATTCACAGACGTTTGTCAAAGTGACATGCTTCGAATCTCCACGCTCGGAGAATGGATCTTCAAAACAATTTCAGCCTGATAGTTACATTCAGCTACACATGAATAATAAACTCTAATGAAAGGTAATATAAATATTAATGTTAGATCTAAAATATAACTAATTGAAGAGTTAAAAAAAATGCTGGCAACACTTGTCACCACCATTGCATGATTAGGGCTTCTCACCATAACAAAATAAAGGCAATGCAGTGTCGTAGCTAAGAAAGTTGGGGGGGGGGAGAATTTGAAGATCCCCGGGCCCCCACTTGTTGGGGGGGGGGGGCAAATGGTTGTCCGAAATTTGTTTGTAAATACATAAATTAATATATTTGATTGACAAATAGTGTCAACGGGTGTCTTCTTTTTCAACATTTATGGACAAAATTTATAACAAAGACTAAACCTAGATCTAGGTCTATCAGTACGTTGACTTTGTTGACATTTTAAAAAATATTTTTTTCCCACAGACGTCAAAGTTGTTTTTTAAAAGTTAGTTTTACATTTTAAAATGCATATCTTTAATAGATTTGTTGCCGATTTATTTTCCTTTTAAAAGAGATCAAACATGTGCTTGCAGCAAGAACAAAGAATATTTCTCTCTTTGTTACCACGAATAAAACTGTATGATATACAGCGAATTCCAGGTATCTTGTTACCTTTACTAATAATAGATTTAAATGGCGAGTATTTTAAGGTTACGCTATTTAACCTTGAAGAAACATTTACAGAATCGGGTATAACAGATCCAATAGTTATTCTTAATAATGCTAGAATTGTCCATTATTCGGGTTTGGCGTCTATAGTTTCAGAATTAAACTTCACACTCGAGTTATTACCCCTCTATTAATCTTTCCTCAATCCAATGGACACATGTTTTTCTAAATTAAAAAAACCACAAAACAACTGTTCTTATAGAGTGATAAAAGAGTGAATTACAAAGGTGGGAAAATGAAAAAAAAACAACAACTAAATGTATGTCTCTTCGTCAGAGGAAATTTCACGATCATGACCATATTTTTTATTTGTGAAATATAAAAAAATGTTATTCTTTCTATGGGAACTTTCCCCATGACCAGAGTGGGGCTACAAAACAGCGTGCCGCAGAGGTTAAACCTATGATAAAGCAGCCACAATGAGTGGCCGTCTGTCTGGCCTGCGGATACGTCTGTTAGACATAAATTCAAAGGCAACATTTCTGAACTGTGATAATCACTCTCTCAACCTGGCAGCTTTTCATTCTGCTGAGATAGATCTAACAATGGTCATCTTTTTTTTAACTGTACATGAATTGTTCAACTTTTTTTTTTCAAATTAACTTCAGAGATGGGCCAAACTGAGAGAAGATGAAGCCGCGAGTTTAAAAAAAAAAGAGTAATACAAGAGAAGAAGCTAAGTCGTCAGTTTCCTTGAATCTCGACAAACTCATCAAGCTGTTGGAGAAACTTTCTAATTCAAGAACTAAAAGAATGGACGATAGAAGCAGTACACAGAATCTTCTTCATGCAGTGGAAAATTACGAATTGATGGCTATCTGGAATTCTGGTCAAAGCTCCTGTGCCCAATTAATATAGTTCAGAAGAAACTACAAAAGTCTGGGAAGCTGCTGAAGAAATTAGTACCCTTTCATGCTTTCTGCAAAATAATGAAAAACTGACAAAAATCCAATCCATCAAAAAAAGCAAAAGAAGGTAGTGAATACTATGGATTCCCTGTAATCAAAACAACCAGAAGAAAGAAATGACTTGATGGGGAGTTGAATTCTAATGTAGGACTGTCAATAGAACTGCAATTCAAACGTGTTGCGACAGAAGTGCTGGACAGATTTCATATGGAGATGAAGGGCAGATTTCAAAGGCTGGAAAGAAAATGGACACGTTCAGGTTTCTTCTTGAACCAAGACACCTGTTGAATGATGACAAACTGTGTTACTTTTTCTGTTTGAATGATGAAATAAAGGTAAATCACTCGTTCAATGATGTCATTTGTACAAGAGCACTTTTCGTCAACAAACCAGTAATAAAATCACAAATAGACATATTGAGGAAGCAGGCTTCATATGGTAATGACATTGCAACCTCCTCCGAATACTGCTACCTCATGCCACTTCCAATGCGTCATGTGAGAGATTATTCTCAAAGATCAAGTTCATCAAAAACTATCTCAGGAGCACAATGACGCAAGAAAGGCTTATCACGGCTTTAGTGTCAGTGAAATCACAAATACTAGAAAAAATCGATGTAGATGATGTTATAGATGTCTTTGCTGCACAGGATGCACGACGTGAAGCGATATCAATGGAGATTTGTCACTTGTGCATTATTTAGCCGATAAACAGCGGTATTATTCATTAAAAGAGTCTTAATGATTATTTTTGGTTACTTTTACTGATGTACTGTACCAATTAGATTTTGGGCTTATATATTTTTGCGTACATTATCTGATGTCATGATTTCCAATATCAAAATGCAAGGGGCCCCCAAAGAGGTTAATCCCACCGGGCCCCCAAATCCTTAACTACGCCCCTGACATGATAAAAGCAGTTCCTGACATCAAAGCAAGTCTAAGCAGACAATGCACGAACACTAGCTTAACTGCTAAAGCAATGAGGTAACGTTGTGAAGTGAATATAAAGTTTGGTGTAACGTTCAGGACATTTTGAGGGAGATTTTATTTCATTTATTTTTGTATCTGCCTTGACAAAAGTGCAGTTTATTTGGTATCATCCTCAAAAGTTCTCACGAGGGCCCAAAATGGCCATGAGTTATGGGCTCAATCTCCATTGTTTTTTCGCCACAGGCTGTGGGCTTTAAATGTCGTGGGCCCGGGCTCATTGAGCTTCCTCGAGCCATGGATGCTACGCCACTGACAGAAACTACGGTTAACGAGTTAACAGCTAGTGCACGCGCGGTAGAGTCGTATCTCTTCATCAAATGTTAATTCTGAATAATTGAAGAATTACAATTTATTCAAGGCATATTTAGGACATCAAAGTTATTCTTTAAGTTCAAAACTATTAGATTACTACGTCAGATAAACATGCATAACTATATATTACTTTTTCTAATTTTGTGATTACAGTAATATCCCTTTGAGCATATTTTTGTTTTCTATTTTAAATCTACGATAATTGTAGAGCATGCTTTGTTACGGCTTAATAAAACAAAACTGTTTCTAATTGTTATTGTAGTCATTCAGCTAAAGTTATGTACTTAATAACATTTTAATATATTATTCATCTTTATTTTGACAGAGCAGCAAGTCTCGGTTTAACTAAATCCTTACTACAGACACTTATTTAACCACAGACTTCTTCTCAACTACCAAGGGACAAAGGGGTTCAGAATATAATGCAATTGTTAGCCGCCATGGCAGAAGGCGGGATCAGAACCGTGGTCTATCATAACGACAGCTCGGATCGCATACCACATGAAAAAGCAGCCAACCAGGATTAATACTTTTTGGCAGAAGTCAAGTGATACCTCTAATCCATGAATCTCAAAGCTTCCAGCTACCAGTATTACGTTGTTTTTCATGGCAGCAGACCAATTAACTTGCTTGATAATGTACTTTCCATTTCTACGTGTAACATGAAACTAATGATTCTCTTTCTTGCACCTAATTTTAATAAACATCACGGAACACAAAAGCGTATGTATTGTTTTTTTTTTTTTTTGAGAATTTTTTTTTTAGCTATGCAGAAATCTAAACATGGAAACAAAACCATTAAACCATTAAAAGTGTCTATACTAAGTTCTAGCCTGTCTGATTGTTATCAGGAGTAAGTTCCAGCCAGTCTGATTGTTGTCAGGAGTAAGTGCTAGTCAGATTGTTGATAAAACCCTAAGCTATTGGAGATATGCGGCCACTTGTAATGCAAATTATCCTATGCTCTTTCTTCAAAATGATAGAAAGTATCCATGTAACAATCTTTGAGGTCCCCCATTGAAGCAATCTGTCCTACTACAATCTGACCATTTATTGCTATCAAGAAAGTTTCTTGATTTTAGATTTAAACAAAGTGAATGTAGTCTTAACCATTTCCTAGTTTTATAAAATGTACAGGTCTTTATGTGTACCATAAATATTTTACTTTTTAGTGAGAACACACATCTTAAGAGAAAATAACAACACATCTCTACAGAAAAAAAAACAGCCCAACTTCAGTTAAACACACATAATAGTAATAATAAGGCTTGTCTTCGAGTCTGAAGATTGAGCAATGTAGTATTTCCAGTGGGATCGCAGCCCTAGCTGCGACCCAGCACAGATGAAACACATATATAGAGTGAAAAAAAAATCTTTAGCGAAAAGAAATGTGTGAAACACTCAAATTTTTATTGTCCTGGTGACTTCATTATAGGCCAAATAATTGATTCCAGCAATCTCTCTACTTGAGCTAGCGTGTCTAGAGAAACAAATACCTCACAATAGAGCCTAGTGCTGTGCGTATATGTGTGTGTATAGCTGTGACCCTGCCTAGCACAAGTGCTTGTGGTGCGTACGAGTGTACTGTTGGACAAAGACAGAAAGACGCTGGGATAGAAGAACAGTGTTTACATTGACATCAAGAGATTAGCAAGGGTTGGAGTTGTTCGGAACTATTAGCTGTCCTTTGTGCTGTCTGAAGATTGTAGTAGGAACCTGGAGCCTCCAGGTCAGTAAAGTATATCAATGTCTGTGTGACAGTTGATGATCTTAGTGATCTGGCGTATGATAATTTAATCATTGCCATATTTCTGTACCTGGGACGGCCTGTAAGTGTAGAAATATTTTATATTTTCTTTTACTAGATATATGTCACACTATGTGTAAATATGCTAGATATATTTTAATTTAGTTTTATTTTCTAGTTGGCAGTTGTTCCCAACATGCTGTATTAAAAATGGCGGCGCCCAGTTTAGCATGATATGAATATGTTGTTCATGTTCTAGATCTAATAGAATATATGATTTTGTATTTATAGTTTTGCATTTATGTATTGCAGGCTATTATTACTGCTGAATATAGATCTAACTGCTGAATATAGCTGCTGAAATACATGCTGCTGTATCTAATATTGCTGCTTTAAGCTGCTGCTGTAGATCTAGACTAGTATTATTTTGTTTCTGTAGAGTGTAGTGTTGCCTTAGACTTGGACGCCTTAGTGAGTTAGTCTTAGTGGTTTAGTCTGTTCTTAGTCTTAGTGAATACTAATAGTAATGTACTGAGACTAAGATGTTCTTGTTTTAGTTTTAGTGTTATGGGTTGGTTGTAGTAGTAGAATATTGTAGATCTAGACTAGTTTATTGTAGTGTGTTAGTGTAGATCTAGGTCTAGTGTAGTAGTTGTAGTGATTTAGTTAGATAGTTGGTTGGATCAGTTTGGGTTAGTATTAGTTGGTTGGATCAGTTTGGGTTAGATAGTTGGTTGGATCAGTTTGGGTTAGATAGTTGGTTGGATCAGTTTGGGTTAGATAGTTGGTTGGATCAGTTTGGGTTAGATAGTTGGTTGGATCAGTTTGGGTTAGATAGTTGGTTGGATCAGTTTGGGTTAGATAGTTGGTTGGATCAGTTTGGGTTAGATAGTTGGTTGGATCAGTTTGGGTTAGATAGTTGGTTGGATCAGTTTGGGTTAGATAGTTGGTTAGATCAGTTTGGGTTAGATAGTTGGTTGGATCAGTTTGGGTTAGATAGTTGGTTGGATCAGTTTGGGTTAGATAGTTGGTTGGATCAGTTTGGGTTAGATAGTTGGTTGGATCAGTTTGGGTTAGATAGTTGGTTGGATCAGTTTGGGTTAGTATTAGTTGGTTGGATCAGTTTGGGTTAGATAGTTGGTTGGATCAGTTTGGGTTAGATAGTTGGTTGGATCAGTTTGGGTTAGATAGTTGGTTGGATCAGTTTGGGTTAGATAGTTGGTTGGATCAGTTTGGGTTAGATAGTTGGTTGGATCAGTTTGGGTTAGATAGTTGGTTGGATCAGTTTGGGTTAGATAGTTGGTTGGATCACTTTGGGTTAGATAGTTGGTTGGATCAGTTTGGGTTAGTATTTGTTGGTTGGATTAGTTTGGGTTAGATAGTTGGTTGGATCAGTTTGGGTCAGATAGTTGGTTGGATCAGTTTGGGTTAGATAGTTGGTTGGATCAGTTTGGGTTAGATAGTTGGTTGGATCAGTTTGGGTTAGATAGTTGGTTGGATCAGTTTGGGTTAGATAGTTGGTTGGATCAGTTTGGGTTAGATAGTTGGTTGGATCAGTTTGGGTTAGATAGTTGGTTGGATCAGTTTGGGTTAGATAGTTGGTTGGATCAGTTTGGGTTAGATAGTTGGTTGGATCAGTTTGGGTTAGATAGTTGGTTGGATCAGTTTGGGTTAGATAGTTGGTTGGATCAGTTTGGGTTAGATAGTTGGTTGGATCACTTTGGGTTAGATAGTTGGTTGGATCAGTTTGGGTTAGTATTAGTTGGTTGGATTAGTTTGGGTTAGATAGTTGGTTGGATCAGTTTGGGTCAGATAGTTGGTTGGATCAGTTTGGGTTAGATAGTTGGTTGGATCAGTTTGGGTTAGATAGTTGGTTGGATCAGTTTGGGTTAGATAGTTGGTTGGATCAGTTTGGGTTAGATAGTTGGTTGGATCAGTTTGGGTTAGATAGTTGGTTGGATCAGTTTGGGTTAGATAGTTGGTTGGATCAGTTTGGGTTAGATAGTTGGTTGGATCAGTTTGGGTTAGATAGTTGGTTGGATCAGTTTGGGTTAGATAGTTGGTTGGATCAGTTTGGGTTAGATAGTTGGTTGGATCAGTTTGGGTTAGTATTAGTTGGTTGGATCAGTTTGGGTTAGATAGTTGGTTGGATCAGTTTGGGTTAGATAGTTGGTTGGATCAGTTTGGGTTAGATAGTTGGTTGGATCAGTTTGGGTTAGATAGTTGGTTGGATCAGTTTGGGTTAGATAGTTGGTTGGATCAGTTTGGGTTAGATAGTTGGTTGGATCAGTTTGGGTTAGTATTAGTTGGTTGGATCAGTTTGGGTTAGATAGTTGGTTGGATCAGTTTGGGTTAGATAGTTGGTTGGATCAGTTTGGGTTAGATAGTTGGTTGGATCAGTTTGGGTTAAATAGTTGGTTGGATCAGTTTGGGTTAGATAGTTGGTTGGATCAGTTTGGGTTAGATAGTTGGTTGGATCAGTTTGGGTTAGATAGTTGATTGGATCAGTTTGGGTTAGTATTAGTTGGTTGGATCAGTTTGGGTTAGATAGTTGGTTGGATCAGTTTGGGTTAGATAGTTGGTTGGATCAGTTTGGGTTAGATAGTTGGTTGGATCACTTTGGGTTAGATAGTTGGTTGGATCAGTTTGGGTTAGATAGTTGGTTGGATCAGTTTGGGTTCGATAGTTGGTTGGATCAGTTTGGGTTAGATAGTTGGTTGGATCAGTTTGGGTTAGATAGTTGGTTGGATCAGTTTGGGTTAGATAGTTGGTTGGATCAGTTTGGGTTAGATAGTTGGTTGGATCAGTTTGGGTTAGATAGTTGGTTGGATCAGTTTTGGTTAGATAGTTGGTTGGATCAGTTTGGGTTAGATAGTTGGTTGGATCAGTTTGGGTTAGATAGTTGGTTGGATCAGTTTGGGTTAGATAGTTGGTTGGATCAGTTTGGGTTAGTATTAGTTGGTTGGATCAGTTTGGGTTAGATAGTTGGTTGGATCAGTTTGGGTTAGATAGTTGGTTGGATCAGTTTGGGTTAGATAGTTGGTTGGATCAGTTTGGGTTAGATAGTTGGTTGGATCAGTTTGGGTTAGTATTAGTTGGTTGGATCAGTTTGGGTTAGATAGTTGGTTGGATCAGTTTGGGTTAGATAGTTGGTTGGATCAGTTTGGGTTAGATAGTTGGTTGGATCAGTTTGGGTTAGATAGTTGGTTGGATCAGTTTGGGTTAGATAGTTGGTTGGATCAGTTTGGGTTAGATAGTTGGTTGGATCAGTTTGGGCTAGATAGTTGGTTGGATCAGTTTGGGTTAGATAGTTGGTTGGATCAGTTTGGGTTAGATAGTTGGTTGGATCAGTTTAGGTTAGATAGTTGGTTGGATCAGTTTGGGTTAGTATTAGTTGGTTGGATCAGTTTGGGTTAGTATTAGTTGGTTGGATCAGTTTGGGTTAGATAGTTGGTTGGATCAGTTTGGGTTAGATAGTTGGTTGGATCAGTTTGGGTTAGTATTAGTTGGTTGGATCAGTTTGGGTTAGTATTAGTTGGTTGGATCAGTTTGGGTTAGATAGTTGGTTGGATCAGTTTGGGTTAGATAGTTGGTCGGATCAGTTTGGGTTAGTATTAGTTGGTCGGATCAGTTTGGGTTAGATAGTTGGTTGGATCAGTTTGGGTTAGATAGTTGGTTGGATCAGTTTGGGTTAGATAGTTGGTTGGATCAGTTTGGGTTAGTATTAGTTGGTTGGATCAGTTTGGGTTAGATAGTTGGTTGGATCAGTTTGGGTTAGATAGTTGGTTGGATCAGTTTGGGTTAGATAGTTGGTTGGATCAGTTTGGGTTAGATAGTTGGTTGGATCAGTTTGGGTTAGTATTAGTTGGTTGGATCAGTTTGGGTTAGATAGTTGGTTGGATCAGTTTGGGTTAGATAGTTGGTTGGATCAGTTTGGGTTAGATAGTTGGTTGGATCAGTTTGGGTTAGATAGTTGGTTGGATCAGTTTGGGTTAGTATTAGTTGGTTGGATCAGTTTGGGTTAGTATTAGTTGGTTGGATCAGTTTGGGTTAGATAGTTGGTTGGATCAGTTTGGGTTAGATAGTTGGTTGGATCAGTTTGGGTTAGTATTAGTTGGTTGGATCAGTTTGGGTTAGTATTAGTTGGTTGGATCAGTTTGGGTTAGATAGTTGGTTGGATCAGTTTGGGTTAGATAGTTGGTTGGATCAGTTTGGGTTAGTATTAGTTGGTCGGATCAGTTTGGGTTAGATAGTTGGTTGGATCAGTTTGGGTTAGATAGTTGGTTGGATCAGTTTGGGTTAGATAGTTGGTTGGATCAGTTTGGGTTAGTATTAGTTGGTTGGATCAGTTTGGGTTAGATAGTTGGTTGGATCAGTTTGGGTTAGATAGTTGGTTGGATCAGTTTGGGTTAGATAGTTGGTTGGATCAGTTTGGGTTAGATAGTTGGTTGGATCAGTTTGGGTTAGATAGTTGGTTGGATCAGTTTGGGTTAGATAGTTGGTTGGATCAGTTTGGGTTAGATAGTTGGTTGGATCACTTTGGGTTAGATAGTTGGTTGGATCAGTTTGGGTTAGTATTAGTTGGTTGGATTAGTTTGGGTTAGATAGTTGGTTGGATCAGTTTGGGTCAGATAGTTGGTTGGATCAGTTTGGGTTAGATAGTTGGTTGGATCAGTTTGGGTTAGATAGTTGGTTGGATCAGTTTGGGTTAGATAGTTGGTTGGATCAGTTTGGGTTAGATAGTTGGTTGGATCAGTTTGGGTTAGATAGTTGGTTGGATCAGTTTGGGTTAGATAGTTGGTTGGATCAGTTTGGGTTAGATAGTTGGTTGGATCAGTTTTGGTTAGATAGTTGGTTGGATCAGTTTGGGTTAGATAGTTGGTTGGATCAGTTTGGGTTAGATAGTTGGTTGGATCAGTTTGGGTTAGATAGTTGGTTGGATCAGTTTGGGTTAGTATTAGTTGGTTGGATCAGTTTGGGTTAGATAGTTGGTTGGATCAGTTTGGGTTAGATAGTTGGTTGGATCAGTTTGGGTTAGATAGTTGGTTGGATCAGTTTGGGTTAGATAGTTGGTTGGATCAGTTTGGGTTAGATAGTTGGTTGGATCAGTTTGGGTTAGATAGTTGATTGGATCAGTTTGGGTTAGTATTAGTTGGTTGGATCAGTTTGGGTTAGATAGTTGGTTGGATCAGTTTGGGTTAGATAGTTGGTTGGATCAGTTTGGGTTAGATAGTTGGTTGGATCACTTTGGGTTAGATAGTTGGTTGGATCAGTTTGGGTTAGATAGTTGGTTGGATCAGTTTGGGTTCGATAGTTGGTTGGATCAGTTTGGGTTAGATAGTTGGTTGGATCAGTTTGGGTTAGATAGTTGGTTGGATCAGTTTGGGTTAGATAGTTGGTTGGATCAGTTTGGGTTAGATAGTTGGTTGGATCAGTTTGGGTTAGATAGTTGGTTGGATCAGTTTTGGTTAGATAGTTGGTTGGATCAGTTTGGGTTAGATAGTTGGTTGGATCAGTTTGGGTTAGATAGTTGGTTGGATCAGTTTGGGTTAGATAGTTGGTTGGATCAGTTTGGGTTAGTATTAGTTGGTTGGATCAGTTTGGGTTAGATAGTTGGTTGGATCAGTTTGGGTTAGATAGTTGGTTGGATCAGTTTGGGTTAGATAGTTGGTTGGATCAGTTTGGGTTAGATAGTTGGTTGGATCAGTTTGGGTTAGTATTAGTTGGTTGGATCAGTTTGGGTTAGATAGTTGGTTGGATCAGTTTGGGTTAGATAGTTGGTTGGATCAGTTTGGGTTAGATAGTTGGTTGGATCAGTTTGGGTTAGATAGTTGGTTGGATCAGTTTGGGTTAGATAGTTGGTTGGATCAGTTTGGGTTAGATAGTTGGTTGGATCAGTTTGGGCTAGATAGTTGGTTGGATCAGTTTGGGTTAGATAGTTGGTTGGATCAGTTTGGGTTAGATAGTTGGTTGGATCAGTTTAGGTTAGATAGTTGGTTGGATCAGTTTGGGTTAGTATTAGTTGGTTGGATCAGTTTGGGTTAGTATTAGTTGGTTGGATCAGTTTGGGTTAGATAGTTGGTTGGATCAGTTTGGGTTAGATAGTTGGTTGGATCAGTTTGGGTTAGTATTAGTTGGTTGGATCAGTTTGGGTTAGTATTAGTTGGTTGGATCAGTTTGGGTTAGATAGTTGGTTGGATCAGTTTGGGTTAGATAGTTGGTCGGATCAGTTTGGGTTAGTATTAGTTGGTCGGATCAGTTTGGGTTAGATAGTTGGTTGGATCAGTTTGGGTTAGATAGTTGGTTGGATCAGTTTGGGTTAGATAGTTGGTTGGATCAGTTTGGGTTAGTATTAGTTGGTTGGATCAGTTTGGGTTAGATAGTTGGTTGGATCAGTTTGGGTTAGATAGTTGGTTGGATCAGTTTGGGTTAGATAGTTGGTTGGATCAGTTTGGGTTAGATAGTTGGTTGGATCAGTTTGGGTTAGATAGTTGGTTGGATCAGTTTGGGTTAGTATTAGTTGGTTGGATCAGTTTGGGTTAGATAGTTGGTTGGATCAGTTTGGGTTAGATAGTTGGTTGGATCAGTTTGGGTTAGATAGTTGGTTGGATCAGTTTGGGTTAGATAGTTGGTTGGATCAGTTTGGGTTAGATAGTTGGTTGGATCAGTTTGGGTTAGTATTAGTTGGTTGGATCAGTTTGGGTTAGATAGTTGGTTGGATCAGTTTGGGTTAGATAGTTGGTTGGATCAGTTTGGGTTAGATAGTTGGTTGGATCAGTTTGGGTTAGATAGTTGGTTGGATCAGTTTGTGTTAGATAGTTGGTTGGATCAGTTTGGGTTAGATAGTTGGTTGGATCAGTTTGGGTTAGTATTAGTTGGTTGGATCAGTTTGGGTTAGATAGTTGGTTGGATCAGTTTGGGTTAGATAGTTGGTTGGATCAGTTTGGGTTAGTATTAGTTGGTTGGATCAGTTTGGGTTAAATAGTTGGTTGGATCAGTTTGGGTTAGATAGTTGGTTGGATCAGTTTGGGTTAGATAGTTGGTTGGATCAGTTTGGGTTAGTATTAGTTGGTTGGATCAGTTTGGGTTAGATAGTTGGTTGGATCAGTTTGGGTTAGATAGTTGGTTGGATCAGTTTGGGTTAGATAGTTGGTTGGATCAGTTTGGGTTAGTATTAGTTGGTTGGATCAGTTTGGGTTAGATAGTTGGTTGGATCAGTTTGGGTTAGATAGTTGGTTGGATCAGTTTGGGTTAGATAGTTGGTTGGATCAGTTTGGGTTAGATAGTTGGTTGGATCAGTTTGGGTTAGTATTAGTTGGTTGGATCAGTTTGGGTTAGATAGTTGGTTGGATCAGTTTGGGTTAGATAGTTGGTTGGATCAGTTTGGGTTAGATAGTTGGTTGGATCAGTTTGGGTTAGATAGTTGGTTGGATCACTTTGGGTTAGATAGTTGGTTGGATCAGTTTGGGTTAGATAGTTGGTTGGATCAGTTTGGGTTCGATAGTTGGTTGGATCAGTTTGGGTTAGATAGTTGGTTGGATCAGTTTGGGTTAGATAGTTGGTTGGATCAGTTTGGGTTAGATAGTTGGTTGGATCAGTTTGGGTTAGATAGTTGGTTGGATCAGTTTGGGTTAGATAGTTGGTTGGATCAGTTTGGGTTAGATAGTTGGTTGGATCAGTTTGGGTTAGATAGTTGGTTGGATCAGTTTGGGTTAGATAGTTGGTTGGATCAGTTTGGGTTAGATAGTTGGTTGGATCAGTTTGGGTTAGTATTAGTTGGTTGGATCAGTTTGGGTTAGATAGTTGGTTGGATCAGTTTGGGTTAGATAGTTGGTTGGATCAGTTTGGGTTAGATAGTTGGTTGGATCAGTTTGGGTTAGATAGTTGGTTGGATCAGTTTGGGTTAGTATTAGTTGGTTGGATCAGTTTGGGTTAGATAGTTGGTTGGATCAGTTTGGGTTAGATAGTTGGTTGGATCAGTTTGGGTTAGATAGTTGGTTGGATCAGTTTGGGTTAGATAGTTGGTTGGATCAGTTTGGGTTAGATAGTTGGTTGGATCAGTTTGGGTTAGATAGTTGGTTGGATCAGTTTGGGCTAGATAGTTGGTTGGATCAGTTTGGGTTAGATAGTTGGTTGGATCAGTTTGGGTTAGATAGTTGGTTGGATCAGTTTAGGTTAGATAGTTGGTTGGATCAGTTTTGGTTAGTATTAGTTGGTTGGATCAGTTTGGGTTAGTATTAGTTGGTTGGATCAGTTTGGGTTAGATAGTTGGTTGGATCAGTTTGGGTTAGATAGTTGGTTGGATCAGTTTGGGTTAGTATTAGTTGGTTGGATCAGTTTGGGTTAGTATTAGTTGGTTGGATCAGTTTGGGTTAGATAGTTGGTTGGATCAGTTTGGGTTAGATAGTTGGTTGGATCAGTTTGGGTTAGTATTAGTTGGTCGGATCAGTTTGGGTTAGATAGTTGGTTGGATCAGTTTGGGTTAGATAGTTGGTTGGATCAGTTTGGGTTAGATAGTTGGTTGGATCAGTTTGGGTTAGTATTAGTTGGTTGGATCAGTTTGGGTTAGATAGTTGGTTGGATCAGTTTGGGTTAGATAGTTGGTTGGATCAGTTTGGGTTAGATAGTTGGTTGGATCAGTTTGGGTTAGATAGTTGGTTGGATCAGTTTGGGTTAGTATTAGTTGGTTGGATCAGTTTGGGTTAGATAGTTGGTTGGATCAGTTTGGGTTAGTATTAGTTGGTTGGATCAGTTTGGGTTAGATAGTTGGTTGGATCAGTTTAGGTTAGATAGTTGGTTGGATCAGTTTGGGTTAGTATTAGTTGGTTGGATCAGTTTGGGTTAGTATTAGTTGGTTGGATCAGTTTGGGTTAGATAGTTGGTTGGATCAGTTTGGGTTAGATAGTTGGTTGGATCAGTTTGGGTTAGTATTAGTTGGTTGGATCAGTTTGGGTTAGTATTAGTTGGTTGGATCAGTTTGGGTTAGATAGTTGGTTGGATCAGTTTGGGTTAGATAGTTGGTTGGATCAGTTTGGGTTAGTATTAGTTGGTCGGATCAGTTTGGGTTAGATAGTATGTTGGATCAGTTTGGGTTAGATAGTTGGTTGGATCAGTTTGGGTTAGATAGTTGGTTGGATCAGTTTGGGTTAGTATTAGTTGGTTGGATCAGTTTGGGTTAGTATTAGTTGGTTGGATCAGTTTGGGTTAGATAGTTGGTTGGATCAGTTTGGGTTAGATAGTTGGTTGGATCAGTTTGGGTTAGTATTAGTTGGTCGGATCAGTTTGGGTTAGATAGTATGTTGGATCAGTTTGGGTTAGATAGTTGGTTGGATCAGTTTGGGTTAGATAGTTGGTTGGATCAGTTTGGGTTAGTATTAGTTGGTTGGATCAGTTTGGGTTAGATAGTTGGTTGGATCAGTTTGGGTTAGATAGTTGGTTGGATCAGTTTGGGTTAGATAGTTGGTTGGATCAGTTTGGGTTAGATAGTTGGTTGGATCAGTTTGGGTTAGTATTAGTTGGTTGGATCAGTTTGGGTTAGATAGTTGGTTGGATCAGTTTGGGTTAGATAGTTGGTTGGATCAGTTTGGGTTAGATAGTTGGTTGGATCAGTTTGGGTTAGTATTAGTTGGTCGGATCAGTTTGGGTTAGATAGTATGTTGGATCAGTTTGGGTTAGATAGTTGGTTGGATCAGTTTGGGTTAGATAGTTGGTTGGATCAGTTTGGGTTAGTATTAGTTGGTTGGATCAGTTTGGGTTAGATAGTTGGTTGGATCAGTTTGGGTTAGATAGTTGGTTGGATCAGTTTGGGTTAGATAGTTGGTTGGATCAGTTTGGGTTAGATAGTTGGTTGGATCAGTTTGGGTTAGTATTAGTTGGTTGGATCAGTTTGGGTTAGATAGTTGGTTGGATCAGTTTGGGTTAGATAGTTGGTTGGATCAGTTTGGGTTAGATAGTTGGTTGGATCAGTTTGGGTTAGTATTAGTTGGTTGGATCAGTTTGGGTTAGTATTAGTTGGTTGGATCAGTTTGGGTTAGATAGTTGGTTGGATCAGTTTGGGTTAGATAGTTGGTTGGATCAGTTTGGGTTAGTATTAGTTGGTTGGATCAGTTTGGGTTAGTATTAGTTGGTTGGATCAGTTTGGGTTAGATAGTTGGTTGGATCAGTTTGGGTTAGATAGTTGGTTGGATCAGTTTGGGTTAGTATTAGTTGGTCGGATCAGTTTGGGTTAGATAGTTGGTTGGATCAGTTTGGGTTAGATAGTTGGTTGGATCAGTTTGGGTTAGATAGTTGGTTGGATCAGTTTGGGTTAGTATTAGTTGGTTGGATCAGTTTGGGTTAGATAGTTGGTTGGATCAGTTTGGGTTAGATAGTTGGTTGGATCAGTTTGGGTTAGATAGTTGGTTGGATCAGTTTGGGTTAGATAGTTGGTTGGATCAGTTTGGGTTAGATAGTTGGTTGGATCAGTTTGGGTTAGATAGTTGGTTGGATCAGTTTGGGTTAGATAGTTGGTTGGATCACTTTGGGTTAGATAGTTGGTTGGATCAGTTTGGGTTAGTATTAGTTGGTTGGATTAGTTTGGGTTAGATAGTTGGTTGGATCAGTTTGGGTCAGATAGTTGGTTGGATCAGTTTGGGTTAGATAGTTGGTTGGATCAGTTTGGGTTAGATAGTTGGTTGGATCAGTTTGGGTTAGATAGTTGGTTGGATCAGTTTGGGTTAGATAGTTGGTTGGATCAGTTTGGGTTAGATAGTTGGTTGGATCAGTTTGGGTTAGATAGTTGGTTGGATCAGTTTGGGTTAGATAGTTGGTTGGATCAGTTTGGGTTAGATAGTTGGTTGGATCAGTTTGGGTTAGATAGTTGGTTGGATCAGTTTGGGTTAGATAGTTGGTTGGATCAGTTTGGGTTAGATAGTTGGTTGGATCAGTTTGGGTTAGTATTAGTTGGTTGGATCAGTTTGGGTTAGATAGTTGGTTGGATCAGTTTGGGTTAGATAGTTGGTTGGATCAGTTTGGGTTAGATAGTTGGTTGGATCAGTTTGGGTTAGATAGTTGGTTGGATCAGTTTGGGTTAGATAGTTGGTTGGATCAGTTTGGGTTAGATAGTTGGTTGGATCAGTTTGGGTTAGTATTAGTTGGTTGGATCAGTTTGGGTTAGATAGTTGGTTGGATCAGTTTGGGTTAGATAGTTGGTTGGATCAGTTTGGGTTAAATAGTTGGTTGGATCAGTTTGGGTTAGATAGTTGGTTGGATCAGTTTGGGTTAGATAGTTGGTTGGATCAGTTTGGGTTAGTATTAGTTGGTTGGATCAGTTTGGGTTAGATAGTTGGTTGGATCAGTTTGGGTTAGATAGTTGGTTGGATCAGTTTGGGTTAGATAGTTGGTTGGATCAGTTTGGGTTAGTATTAGTTGGTTGGATCAGTTTGGGTTAGATAGTTGGTTGGATCAGTTTGGGTTAGATAGTTGGTTGGATCAGTTTGGGTTAGATAGTTGTTTGGATCAGTTTGGGTTAGATATTTGGTTGGATCAGTTTGGGTTAGTATTAGTTGGTTGGATCAGTTTGGGTTAGATAGTTGGTTGGATCAGTTTGGGTTAGATAGTTGGTTGGATCAGTTTGGGTTAGATAGTTGGTTGGATCAGTTTGGGTTAGATAGTTGGTTGGATCAGTTTGGGTTAGATAGTTGGTTGGATCAGTTTGGGTTAGATAGTTGGTTGGATCAGTTTGGGTTCGATAGTTGGTTGGATCAGTTTGGGTTAGATAGTTGGTTGGATCAGTTTGGGTTAGATAGTTGGTTGGATCAGTTTGGGTTAGATAGTTGGTTGGATCAGTTTGGGTTAGATAGTTGGTTGGATCAGTTTGGGTTAGATAGTTGGTTGGATCAGTTTGGGTTAGATAGTTGGTTGGATCAGTTTGGGTTAGATAGTTGGTTGGATCAGTTTGGGTTAGTATTAGTTGGTTGGATCAGTTTGGGTTAGATAGTTGGTTGGATCAGTTTGGGTTAGATAGTTGGTTGGATCAGTTTGGGTTAGATAGTTGGTTGGATCAGTTTGGGTTAGATAGTTGGTTGGATCAGTTTGGGTTAGTATTAGTTGGTTGGATCAGTTTGGGTTAGATAGTTGGTTGGATCAGTTTGGGTTAGATAGTTGGTTGGATCAGTTTGGGTTAGATAGTTGGTTGGATCAGTTTGGGTTAGATAGTTGGTTGGATCAGTTTGGGTTAGATAGTTGGTTGGATCAGTTTGGGTTAGATAGTTGGTTGAATCAGTTTGGGCTAGATAGTTGGTTGGATCAGTTTGGGTTAGATAGTTGGTTGGATCAGTTTGGGTTAGATAGTTGGTTGGATCAGTTTAGGTTAGATAGTTGGTTGGATCAGTTTTGGTTAGTATTAGTTGGTTGGATCAGTTTGGGTTAGTATTAGTTGGTTGGATCAGTTTGGGTTAGATAGTTGGTTGGATCAGTTTGGGTTAGATAGTTGGTTGGATCAGTTTGGGTTAGTATTAGTTGGTTGGATCAGTTTGGGTTAGTATTAGTTGGTTGGATCAGTTTGGGTTAGATAGTTGGTTGGATCAGTTTGGGTTAGATAGTTGGTTGGATCAGTTTGGGTTAGTATTAGTTGGTCGGATCAGTTTGGGTTAGATAGTTGGTTGGATCAGTTTGGGTTAGATAGTTGGTTGGATCAGTTTGGGTTAGATAGTTGGTTGGATCAGTTTGGGTTAGTATTAGTTGGTTGGATCAGTTTGGGTTAGATAGTTGGTTGGATCAGTTTGGGTTAGATAGTTGGTTGGATCAGTTTGGGTTAGATAGTTGGTTGGATCAGTTTGGGTTAGATAGTTGGTTGGATCAGTTTGGGTTAGTATTAGTTGGTTGGATCAGTTTGGGTTAGATAGTTGGTTGGATCAGTTTGGGTTAGATAGTTGGTTGGATCAGTTTGGGTTAGATAGTTGGTTGGATCAGTTTGGGTTAGATAGTTGGTTGGATCAGTTTGGGTTAGTATTAGTTGGTTGGATCAGTTTGGGTTAGTATTAGTTGGTTGGATCAGTTTGGGTTAGATAGTTGGTTGGATCAGTTTGGGTTAGATAGTTGGTTGGATCAGTTTGGGTTAGTATTAGTTGGTTGGATCAGTTTGGGTTAGTATTAGTTGGTTGGATCAGTTTGGGTTAGATAGTTGGTTGGATCAGTTTGGGTTAGATAGTTGGTTGGATCAGTTTGGGTTAGATAGTTGGTTGGATCAGTTTGGGTTAGATAGTTGGTTGGATCAGTTTGGGTTAGATAGTTGGTTGGATCAGTTTGGGTTAGATAGTTGGTTGGATCAGTTTGGGTTAGATAGTTGGTTGGATCAGTTTGGGTTAGATAGTTTGTTGGATCAGTTTGGGTTAGATAGTTGGTTGGATCACTTTGGGTTAGATAGTTGGTTGGATCAGTTTGGGTTAGATAGTTGGTTGAATCAGTTTGGGTTAGTATTAGTTGGTTGGATCAGTTTGGGTTAGATAGTTGGTTGGATCAGTTTGGGTTAGATAGTTGGTTGGATCAGTTTGGGTTAGTATTAGTTGGTTGGATCAGTTTGGGTTAGATAGTTGGTTGGATCAGTTTGGGTTAGATAGTTGGTTGGATCACTTTGGGTTAGATAGTTGGTTGGATCAGTTTGGGTTAGATAGTTGGTTGGATCAGTTTGGGTTAGATAGTTGGTTGGATCAGTTTGGGTTAGTATTAGTTGGTTGGATCAGTTTGGGTTAGATAGTTGGTTGGATCAGTTTGGGTTAGATAGTTGGTTGGATCAGTTTGGGTTAGATAGTTGGTTGGATCAGTTTGGGTTAGATAGTTGGTTGGATCAGTTTGGGTTAGATAGTTGGTTGGATCAGTTTGGGTTAGATAGTTGGTTGGATCAGTTTGGGTTAGATAGTTGGTTGGATCAGTTTGGGTTAGATAGTTGGTTGGATCAGTTTGGGTTAGATAGTTGGTTGGATCAGTTTGGGTTAGTATTAGTTGGTTGGATCAGTTTGGGTTAGATAGTTGGTTGGATCAGTTTGGGTTAGATAGTTGGTTGGATCAGTTTGGGTTAGATAGTTGGTTGGATCAGTTTGGGTTAGTATTAGTTGGTTGGATCAGTTTGGGTTAGATAGTTGGTTGGATCAGTTTGGGTTAGATAGTTGGTTGGATCAGTTTGGGTTAGATAGTTGGTTGGATCAGTTTGGGTTAGTATTAGTTGGTTGGATCAGTTTGGGTTAGATAGTTGGTTGGATCAGTTTGGGTTAGATAGTTGGTTGGATCAGTTTGGGTTAGATAGTTGGTTGGATCAGTTTGGGTTAGATAGTTGGTTGGATCAGTTTGGGTTAGTATTAGTTGTTTAGTTTTAGTGTACCCATTATATTTTATTATTGATTTATTTTTTGTAAATGTAAATAAAGTTTCTTTTTGTTTTATTTATCCTAAACTAAAGTTTGTTTCTTGCTTTAGTTAGTTAGTTTAGTCTAGTTGTCTGGTTACTTTGGTGACTCTATCCCCTTGGTCGTAGACTAAGGTGTCACAGATTGAGCCCACCCAGTAGCGCTAACATCTGCCTACTGTATAAAATTTAATGTTGAGCACAGAATAGGTCTCACTCCAGAGCCTCCTGACCTGCTCACATATATAAACATAAAAAAAACAACAACAACAGAAATCATGTTCCAGAAGTCACCCAATAAAACCTCCTCAGCCCCAAAGTTCCCCATAAATAGAGATCCCCTTAACGTGGTAGACCGCTTCACATATGTAGGAAGCATGGTATCGAATGATGCATCGTTTCAAGGGAAGTTGATAACCGTGCCTTTGGACGCATCCAGGAGTAAGTTGACGGAATAAATCGCTCCGCCTGACTACAAAAATCAGTGTCTACTAAGCAGTGGTTTTCTCAACCCTACTGTGTCGATCTTAGACATGGGTATTATACAGAAAACAACTAAGACGTCTTGAACGCTTTCACTAAAGATGTTTTCACTCAATCATGGACAAACGCTGGAAAGACCGCACTACAAACAGCGATGTTCTAGCGAACATCGGTATGGACAGTATAGAGGAACTCCTTATAGTCCGACAGTTACGCTAAAAAAAAAAGCACTATCCCGTATGGGGGGGGGGGACAAACGTTAGCAAAAGGCAGTCTTTTAAATAAGATGTAACAGAGATGTCCCACAGAAAGACCAGCTTAGGCACCAACTTGCTTTAACTGACAAAAAATAGGGAATGTGACTGCAGGCGGCTTCAGAAAGAGACAGCTGGAGATTTTTTATAAAGACCGCGGGATACACAAAAGAAAATCAATTGCCAAGGACTGACCTAGACGGCGAGAAGAGAATCTAAATCGACCACCGACATTATAATGGTTATGTTTGCGTTCGGTGTGGCAAACTATGTAGGTCGCAGCTGGTGCTGCGCAACCACGTAAAATACTGCAGTCCTCCTAAATTATTTGATTCGAAAGTAAGGTATAAAGGCATCAAGGAAACCTGCTTCCAGATACCCCATTCCCCCACCAAAGAGATTGAATTGTAGCGCTCTGTAAATGCTACAGGCATGAAAGTTGCACTAATATAAAAGTTATTCAATTATTAGAATGCAATTCATAAATATTCAACACTTTTTATTTTGTATGTTAATAATGCACAGACTCTTACAAACTCTTAGTAGATTAATTTATTATGGAACGATGGAAGAAAAAAAATGAATTAAAATATGCAGAGGTATGTTTGGTTATTGTGTTTTGTGAGTTTTATTAATTGTTTACACATTAATGCGGAGAGCAGTGTTGGTGACTTTTACTTAATTAACTAAGCTAATAAAGCCTACAATAAGATGATGTGCAAATGTTTAGTTAGATATATTGATTCATTAAAAGTTGTTTATGTTTTGCAAAGAACTGTTATAGTGTACTGCTGTAAGTTTAGTGACGTTTTTTTTTCGTTTGACGTCATGGAAAATTTTCATTCCTAAAACATTCTAGCCAAAATTAATTTTTCGTTAATGGGACATTTTCAAACCGATATAACGGTCGAAGACGAGTTTTCCCGATGTGGCCAATGAGTTGAGAATTTTTTTTCTCATTTATATACATTGGCCTACACCTTGAAATTTTCAAGAAAATCGTTATAGCCGTTTTCGAAATAAAATGTATATCTATATATAAGATTCTAATTTCATGTTAGCTCTGTTCTATTGTGTTAAATTCAAATTGTGTGTAAATGTATAAAGTGTTTGTAGGAAGATGTTTAAGTTTAACGGTTCAGAAATATTAACATGCATCTTTTAAGTTACCATTCAGTGAAACAATAACAAACATATAACAAGATGCAATAATTATAAATACCCAACGTGAGATAAATGTAACAAGTCAAATTATTTCACATCAACTAGGGAGTTTGTCTGTTGTGTGTAGGTAGCTAGCTGTAAGTATGAACTTAAAGCATTCTGTATGCCTTTATTAATATTACCTCTCGTCATATAACGTCACATGTTAAGTGCCATTTAATGTCGATATTGTTTAAGAATACACAATTCTTTGGTATATTGTCTGTAAAGTCAAGACATAATTACCTACACATTGATTTTTTAAAAATTAAAATATAGGTCTCAATCACTAAAGCTAACACGCAGTCAGTCATTGACTAAGCTCAGCAATTCTTTTTTATCATGTCACGAGTCTGAAGTTTCACCCTGAGACGACCTTGGTTACGTGAAAAAGGGGGGGGGGGTAGGATATAATTTTTAAAGTCTAAGCCGTCGTTAACTAAATATTGTCATGCGCCGCTGGGGGTGATGTAAACAAAATCAAATTCTTAAAATAAGTTAGTTTTGGTTACGTTAGGTCTATGGGTTTCTATCGACACCGTAGACCAGTGATGCTCAATCTAATTCTACCTACGGGCCATTTTAATTTCTTACACTCGTGTCGCGGGCCACATGAACGAAAAGATGAAAAAAAAAAAAAAATATTAAATCAAATTTACCTGAATATGAAACTATTTGATTAGAAACCCATGGATTTAGAATTGATACTTACGTTAAGGAATAAGTTATCTGAAGCTTTTTTTTTTCAAGCGCAAAAATATGGCTTAATTTCTGTTCTTTAAATAAGAGCAACATTGTAGCAAGCTCTACCACCGACTCATTTTCTTGTCGCTTTTTGGTCAATATTCCTATCGATCCTCCAAACTGTGGGTGTAGTTTAACAATCTTTTATTGGCGGCTCAAACCAAGACTGTCGTCATGTTGGTTTCATACTGACGTTTATATGTTGTTCTTATTTTTTAAATAGCCAGACTTTCTTTACACATCAAATATGTTGGCTTATTATCAAGCTCCACACAAAAAAAGCTAAGATCCGTTCTCTTTTTCTGGTAGATTCTCAGTTCATAAACACACTAATGTTAAAGGTCATTATACCAATCAATTAAAGAAAAATTTAGGGCCCTAACGTAGGTAAATATAAATAAGTCAACCTTTTTTTTTGGAAATGGGGGGGGGGTGCCTACTCTTGTGCCAACATTTCGGCGGGCCGGATGGAACAACGTCGCGGGCCGTATTTTAGGGATCACTGCCGTAGACCATCGAGCATTACAGGTTGAGAATCAGGACACACAGGTGACGTACACTAAAGTAAAGGATTAATTTATAATGATTAATGGCAAAAAAATATTAACTGTAATAAAAGGTACAAATGATAATGATAACAATGTTGGGGAGAACAATGATAGATTCTAAAGTAATACGTTTACGAATAAAGATAAGTGAACTAATCAACCAACCCAATGACAGCTGAGAGTACAAAGATAAGTGAACTAATCAACCACCCGGATGACGGCTGAGAGTACAAAGATAAGTGAACTAATCAGCCACCCCAATGACGGCTGAGAGTACAAAGATAAGTTAACTTATCAACCACCCCAATGACGGCTGAGAGTACAAAGATAAGTTAACTTATCAACCACCCCAATGACGGCTGAGAGTACAAAGATAAGTGAACTTATCAACCACCCCAATGACGGCTGAGAGTACAAAGATAAGTGAACTTATCAACCACCCCCATGACGGCTGAGAGTACAAAAATGAGTGAATGAGTGTCTTAACGTTCATAACTCTTAGCTCTAATGTTCATGCGTTTAGTTGTTGTCCTCTCAAATGCCTGTCTTGGTGCTGTAGACTGGTCTAGTCCGTTAGTGTGAAAACTCCAGTTATGATTAGAATGGCCCGGTCTCTGTTGTAAGTCCGAGAAGTGTGACGGGTTTAAATCAAACGATGTGACGAGGCAGGCTGAGGATGAGATTCCTTCCTCTAGCCACGAAGTTAAGAATGGATTCAGTCGTAGGAATGCCTAAGTCATTTAGATGCAATAACAGGAATGCGAAAGGATAAAAAAAAACAGAAATTCCTATGAAGGGGAAAAGAGAAAAAAAAGTAACTCTGGAAAAACAGGAACAGTATCAGGAACCAGAAGATGTCTCCAGCAGCAATCAGACTGAAATTAAAAAAAAACCGCCGAGTTTAATACATTCATTATACAAAAGCGCTTTGCGTTCTCCTCGAGCAAAGTCATCAATCAGAGAATCAGATAAGTTTGTTTGACAATTACAAATAATGCAGGTCAATAAGATCAGACCAATGCGTATACAAAGGAAATGATAATGATGCAGCAAGTGGGATAAACATAAACAATGTATAGACGACGTCATTATTTACATACGGCTAATGGCCAAGAACACTGGAATGAAAGTCGAACAAAATAAGTGAAGAAATAATATTGGAGAGGAAAGAATGTGTGATCATATTCTAAGCGCAGCAGAGTCATTGCGTTAAAAAGGCCAAGGCAAGAGATTAGAGAAGTAAACTATAATGTACAAATATATAAAAGATTGCGTCAATGGTAAATTGAGCAACGTAGAAGTAATAAAGTCAACATGTCGTGGACATAAGTTAAAGCAATAAATAAATATGCTCACTGTCCTCGTTTAATGTTATCGAAAAGGCCTTGGCTATGTTTTATCACGCTCACATCTGCAATACTTTAAGTTTCAATATCACTGCCTGGTATGGCAATCTGAGCATTAAAAATAAAAATAAACTTTATAGAATCCTAAATGCTGCTGGAAAAATCATTGGCAAAAAAACAAAGCCATTTGGGCAGTTGTTTGATACAAACATCTATAAAAAAGCTAACAAGATCCTCGAAATAAAGAATCACCCTCTGTGTCAGGATTTTGAAATTTTACAATCATTAAAGAGATACAAGACACTGATAGCAAAGACAAACAGACACAAACACTCTTTTGTTCCCCTGGCAATCAAACCATTAAATAAGAACAATCTGGTATAAACTTTGTCACATGTAAATTATGAGTGAGTCTGGTATGAATGTACACTTTAGTTTCTTATAGTTATAATGTTTTTTTGTTTGGTGTAATGCACAAATTGTAAGACAAATTTCCTTATGGACAATAAAGATGATGATTATTATTATTATTTTATAGTTGTTGAAAAATCAAATAAAGTAGGTAATTATAAACTATATATATATATATCACAGCGCAACAAACAAACAAAAAAAAGGATTTTTTTAATGGGGGGAGCTGACCGCACTGGGTGACACCCATCGTAGTGACGCCACTGCTTGTAATCACAACAAATTTCCATAAGGATCAATAAAGCAGTCTTAGTCTTAGATCTAAGTCTAGTTCTCAAGTCAAATTTACATTTATTCATGTCTTACTTAGAAAAATTATAACGGTTGAACTAGAGTTTTTTTTTCTATGTCCAATTCTTTTCTAAGTGATATATATCAACTGTTGCATTTGTATAAAAATCAGATTAGATCAGCGTCCTAAAGGTTCCTTTGAATAGCTTGAAAAAAGGTATTGTAAAAAAAAAAAATCAATGAATCTAAGAGGTGTAGTATTTCCGCTGTTACGCAGGGTTTTTTTGGGCGATCGAAGCTTCCCTAATACCTCAAGGGTGGCATCTGTTGTTGCTGTGTTCAGCTTATTGACTTGTTAGCTAGCAAAAAGTTGTACCTTGCAAATTCCAGCAGTCGCAGACCTCGTTCGTTAATTGTGGGGTTACTGTATCTTCCACATGTGCCTTTACAGGCTTGGTAGGAGTCACTTCCTACCTTGGCATTCCAGCCTCCTTGTACATGGATGTCCTTTTTGTGGACTTTGTTGACCACTTCCTGTAATTGTTCATAAAACTTTTCATAAAACTTTTCTACTGCCTCGTCATTTTAGGTTAAAGTAGGGGCATTGGCTTATATGATGGTGATGTTGAAGGGTGATACCTTTAACTGTGTAGAAATAAGTCGACTTGATACGTGGGCCACAACATAGCTAATGCAGTTCCTGTGTACTAGAAACCCGACTTCTTCTTCGTGAGTCTCTTGAAATCCGCTGTATACAGTTTATGGCCCTCTTCGGTCGTCGTTTCATCAATCGCTTTTGCTGCACATTTCAGAGAGTCCAATGATGTTGAAATGGAGTCTGTTCAGCTCGAGTGTGAGCTCTTCAACTTTTCCTTCCTCTCTTAGTGATCTCACATTCCATGTTCCTAGGGTGTTTTTATTTCTGGCATTTCTTCTATTTTTGTATGGACCAGTAATACTCACCTCCGCCTTGGACTGTGACGGCAGGCGCGGCCCTTGCTAACCAAGGCGGTGGCCGAGCCTGTATGGATTTATTTACGGTCATGATCTAGCGTTGTTGCCAGTCGTTGAATTGTAGCACCTAATTACTGGTAAACAACTAAACCGTTGTAGGCGTAATATATCCTAACTAATAATACATAACGTCAATTAACTGGTAAACAAAACTAAATAGAAATTTTATAAACAAAATCGACTTGTGATAAATTAAAATAAAAATTGTAGACTTTAGTAATAATATTTTTTTAACAAAATCTAACTCACTACAATAACACAACCTTTCAGTCTCACGTTCTGAAGTTGTCTCCTAATTAAGACCAAATGACGACAATGCCAGCTATGTTGCATCATTTACAACCAATCGTTAAAATCTTCCCACCATAGAAACGCACAAACACACACTCCTTAACAGCTAGATACATGTATGGCGGCGCTTATCCCTCTCCATGTCTGACCACAGCCATTGGCTCTGAACATGTGGCCGTGGTAGTCCATCTTGAGAATTTTCCGCCCTGGCCGGTGGTCATATTCGAGAAGGCCTTTCCGCCAGTGGTTCAATGTTATCACCACTCTTTAACATGATTTAGTCCGCCAGCTAAAGTGGTTTGTTAGGGAATGGCGCTAGCAGCCACATGTGACAGAACTAGGGGTTAAAGGGGACCACCCAAGGGTGCAGCTGCCGGACCATCAAAGGTAATACCCCTCTCAGAGCCCATTATTTGGATATACAAATCTGTGACAAGAGTCGTGAGCTTAAAGGGAAAAATGTGTCCGACCGAAAATATTCTCAAATAGAAAAGTGTCAATGTACGGATTAGTAGGGAAATAAAAGATGTGAAGAAGTGGATAGAGAATAAGTGTCAAGAAATCGAGAAGGGGCTGACAAGAAATGACAATAAAACGCATATCAACTGGTTAAGGACCTCACAGCCTTAAAGCATGGAAGAGCTATCACAATACAAGACAAAAACAATAGATGTCTGATAGGAAAAAGATGTGAAAAGAAGACGGACTAGTTATTGTTAAGAGATATACAGCTTTGAAATTTTAGGAGATCCCGAGTTACTAAAAGTCCCTGTAGTAAATAACATCGAGAACTATCCAATTCTCTGTGCGGAAGTATCATCAGCTGTGAAACCACTGAAAAGGAGAAAATTAACCTGAGTGGACAACATTCCTAGTGAACTTCTAAAGGCGGAAGGATTAACATTGATAAGCGCACTTTAAAAAAAATTGCAGCAAGATCTAGCAATCAGGAGAATGGCCTAATCCTGGACTCAATCACTTATTACAGGCTAAAAATCAATGACAATTTTATATCAGAAGATCAAGTGGGTTATACACAAGGTCGCAGAACAAATCCTAAACCTACATGATTAATACAGACTGTTGTGATTGTTGTGAACTCCTTACTGGGATTATACTTAACACAGAACTTAATTATACCCACAACTATTGGATTGAGATTTAAAAATTACGACAGCTCTATTTTAAAATGCGGTGATTCCCAGAACAGGTTATTAAGAATATCTAGAGTATAGAGAACGTATTAATTAATTACAAGCGTCGTAGTTGAACAATTGCTGAAACTTTTCAAAGACATTAGATCTAATTATTTAGCGCGTAACAGGCCTAGGGGACTATTTCTTGGAGAGATATTGTCGACGTAAAATAAAAAAAAGTAAGATGCAATTATATGTTGTTTATCAAATTAATTTTAACAAATGAATTGCTGTCGTTCAATATAACAAAATGTCTCAAAACCAAAGTGTTAGATGTTATCTTTGATATTCTAGAGCCTTTTATTATTATAATAATTTTGATGACATTATAGTTATTTTTAGAAAAAAAGGCTTTCATTAAAATATTTTTTTTTGTACTGAAAATATTTCATATTACTTAAAGTGAACGAGTATCGTAATTATAAGCGAGCAATTAAAATATAACTAAATGACAGAGACATAATCTGAGTAATGAAGATACGGACACAAGCAACATAGATACTTTACAGCCTTAAACAAGTTCGTTCAATATTGGCAAAAGAACAATGTGTGAATCTATAGAGAAATGACTAGAATCTTTCTGTTTTTAACTTACCATGGAATCTGGAAACAGAACCCTAGCTTCCTCTGAGCAGCGGCACGTCTACAATCAGAGAACGGGCCAATAATAAATGACGACAAAAGGGCAGACGCATTAAACACATTTTTAGCTGGTGTCTCTAAAGCAAGCAAGAAATCTCGTTGGTTCTAGACGGCTTCAGAATGGCTAAAGAAAAACGAAGTTTTGGCTAACAGCGAGGCTTAGACCAATACTTTCATTGCGGCTTTCACTTTATAAGAGTAAGCAACGACGCTGAAAATCCTGGGGCAACGAAAGCTATGCAACTTGCTCAATCATTCCTAAACAAAAGAAGAATTTCCAAAGGTCTGGAGAGTGGCCTGTTACTAAAGAAAAGAAAAGCGACTGATAGCCCGGAAAGCTATTGTCCGATACCCCTAACATCGTGTGTTGGGAAGATAGCTGAAGAGGTTATCAACAGATAGCTCATATGGTACTTGAAGCGATGTTGTTTAGACGAAAAGACAAACCGACACTGGCAATATTTTAGGATCTAAAACAGGCTTACGGCAGAGCCTGGAGACAGGGATTGCTGTTACAATTAATGAGCCTGGGAGTATGCTCAAACTTTTACTGATGGCCAAGAGACTTCCTGACCGACAGGCCTGTTCAGGCACGGTACAGATCTAGTATGCCACTCAAAAGAAGCGTGATCGAGAGGCTAAGTGCGCTTGAACTTGGCTTGGCTTGGCTACTTATGAAGGGGGCTCGAGGTTCAACACCCGACTCGGGCAGAGTTGTGTTTACTGAGCGCCTGAAGGCAGCACGGAAAACCAACTCCTAGACACACCCCCCCCCCCACTGTTCCACAACTGAGATTGGACCAAATCGCTCTGAGCATGCTATAAGCATGAAAGTAGCGCTATATAAAGCCATAATTTAAAAGAAAGCCCGTTACTGCCATGTATGTTCTTTCCCGTCTACATAAAAGATCTAACAAAACAATTGAAATGCTGATCTCTGCTTTTTTATACGAATTACTTATCTGTCAGACCAGGAGATCCGCTGCAGCTCCCATGGTGGAAATTCAAAGTGACTGTCACGGTACACCCGACTGTAGGAAATGAAAATGAACTGATTGAAGAGGGTCCAGACCTTGTTCACTATAGGAAAAGATACCTACCAGGAAGTCATGAACCTGAAAATCAATGAAAACACGCTCCTATCACACTTAGGCACTTAGGAGTTACTCTGGACGCTAAGCTATTTATAACTAACAAAAAAAGAGTATGGCCACGACGAGATGAGGCAACAAGGGAAACGTGCTAACAACGCTTTTTATAAGTTCGGTGAGGTAACATATCGAGTACGTCTCTTGGAAAAAGTCTACGCTTTTCGAACGTCTCTAGCAAGCCTCGATTCTTATCAGAGCCAATATGGCTAATCTATGGTACATTTCAACATCGCCAATAGCTGAAGGTGAAATCATGGCGAATATACCACCCTCTGGTGATGCGAGAAAACGAGCCGTTATGTTTACGTACGAAAAATACAAACGGATGGAAGACGGCTGCCTAACAGATAAACGATAAATGAGTGGGTAGGAGTAGGCTCAAAAAGACATCCTTTATACAGACAGCAGTAGTTTTCTTCTCGAGAGCTCGGCTCTGAAAGAGTTGCTCTTGCTCTTACGGGGGCTTTCCACCAGGCAACAGTTCCCGAGCTACTGGGCGAGCAGAAAACATTAATCAAACAAACGTAACCAAGAAATGTACACCAAACCTATTAACCAGCACTGCGATAGAAACCCTTGCCTAGTACCCGAAAGATTCCATCAAGGTTTACTCGGACGGTGCCACAAATGATGTCCAAGGCAAAGCGACTTCGGGCTACTCGCATTTCCCGGTGCAAACGAAATCGACAAATGGGTATGCACATGTGCAGACGGAAAATAATATGTTGCTGAAATGGTAGAGATCAGAAACTCTCTAGAACACATAGAGTAACTCATTAGGGAATTATATGTTGAATTATCCACACCAACATTCCACCTTAACAGAAAGTCTGATTATCCAAATCTAAACATTTCTCTCCTTATCAGTTTGTATTTCGAAATATTTTATAGGCTCTATGACATTTTTTGGATTGTACCTTTTTTTTTTACTGTTTTATACAAATTGCAATGCTCACATAATACTTTGGGCGTACCCCCCCCCCCTTTATTTTTGTTTACACTTTCAATAAAACTCCCCCCTTATTTCAGTAATCCCCTTTTTGTCATATATTCAGCCTCATCAGGTTTGTACTCGCTGAGGATATCGCAGCAATCACCACATTTCTTCTCATGGGAGCTACTTTCGTAAGGCTTGCTATTAGAGTCACAGGAAGCACCATCTTCACTAGCATGGCCATCGTAGATGCGTATTTCGTAGCACGGGGTTTCTACCACCTCGTTCAAAGCGTTCAGCTCGGGGCTCGTTACTTCTTTGACTGAAGTGTACATCTGTTCTACTCTGGGACAGGTCTCTTTCTGTAAGTCACCCTTCAACACCTTTTGAAAGTCAGCCAACATCTGTTGTTGAAAGGTGACCAACAGCTGCACTACATCGGGTTCTAATTCGAACAGGTAGGTGTCCGGATCTTCACCTTCTTCAGTTAGTTCTTCTCTAAGGCGTGCTTGCAAGGTTTCCTTCTTTCCGATTGCCTTCAGCCCTCGATCAGGGAGTTCTCGGCTCAGTTCTTTCAATTTCAGTTCGTTCAGCAGTTTCAGACAAGCCATAGTAGATCCGATCCCACTTCGACAACAGTGTTACGTATCTCTCCTACTATCCAGGCTCTCTTCTCACTGCACCACACGACACAACGAACCTGAAGAACCTCACAACTCAGGGCTCCAAAGTATCAGTCAGTTTAATTTCAAATACATCGCAATTGGCAACAACATTAACACTGTCTTTACAAAAACTTAGTCTTGCTCCGCCTGACTTCACACACCGTGCTGGTTCTCGCCTTGTCCTGGTCACATTGCGAGGTAACGTGAAGTGATTCTGACGCACTCGCACTTATATAGTGTCTCTACTGGCCTCGAACCTTCTTGACCACTCCAGTTGATCACTTTCGCCGTGACTTGCGTGCGTAATACTTACGCCACTGGTCCTGGCCGAACTAGCGTGTACTGTCACTGGTCTCGGTTGACCGCTCGTCCTGCGCTGGACTGTGGCGATTTGGGTAGGGTAAAAACACACAGCACTACCCCCATCTGTGTCACCACCAGGTTTACAACACTATGATACATTAAATTGGAATGAAAATCTTTAAAATATCATCACACACACCTGCCAATTCGATATCACTTTCCTCTAAGCCAACATTTTCGCTCCTTTCAGCCCCCCCCCCCCCATTTTAAAAACTTGAATGCTAATTGTCAAGGCCCGCGCTACAACGCTACCCTCCTAACTATATACATTTGCACGTGAATGCCATTACCAATATTACTTGTTCCCTGACCCCAACAGACACCAATTACCAATATTACTTGTTCCCTGACCCCCACAGACACCAATTACCAATATTACTTGTTCTCTGACCCCCACAGACACCAATTACCAATATTACTTGTTCCCTGAGCCCCACAGACACCAATTACCAATATTACTTGTTCCCTAACCCCCACAGACACCATTTACCAATATTACTTGTTCCCTGACCTCCACAGACACAAATTGTCTAAAAATAGTTCTCCATAAAATTGTTCCTTTTAATAAAAATATTTCAAAGGCTCTCTAATGCTTTTCACCAGCCCTAAAAAAATAATTTTACATATAATCACACACTTTTCTTTGGCTTTTTAATTCCATATTAAAATATTTTATAAACACTGTTTCTTTTGGTCGGATCTATTTTTATCGTTATCACTCCGGAAACATACCGCTGTTTCATCCATGAATTCTAGTATCAATTTATTTACTTCCACCCTCAACACACAAAAAAAAAAAAAAACAATTTTTAAAATTCCTACACACAATAACGAGTATTTAAAAAATGTCGGCTTCATATTACTAAAAATCGTAGCTTCAACTTTTTATTTTAGAGAATATTAAAGAAAAGAACTGCTGCCGCCACGCCCTCCCACCCCCACATGCGTTATTAAATGATGTACAGTAAATACTTGTTTCAGGAAAATTAAAAAAAAAAAACACTAACATTTGAGCAAACTATTTATTGTACACGTTGGTAAGTTTATCCGAGCGGCCCGTGCATCCTAACGGTCGATCAAAATAAAAATGCAAACGCTGCCGAAACTGTCAATAACTTTACTATTGAATTAGTTCTCGTCTCGATGGACAAGCCGGCGATGAACGCTTAACTGGTAGTTCTGATATACTTCTTTACGTTGCGGCTCTTGAATCGTTTCAGGATGTAGACAAAACAGGTTGAACTGAGCATTAGTATTGCTTGAAAAGTGAGACGTTAATGAAGAAACTAACGAATTAAGATACGGAATGTAAAGCCGTGTTCTGTAAATCCAAACATGTGTTTTTTGCTCGGTGCCAGCAGTCTCGCCTTCGACAAGGTGCCATCCCCGAAGATTTCCTCAGCAAGGTCAAGTTGGTTTTTTATTATGTCATGTGACTACTGCTGATGTGCTGTTGAGCGGCCACTTACGCTAAGAAGGACAGGCTGCAACATCACAGAAACTGGTTTAAGAACAGATGAATAATTGACAACAATTAAATCAGAAACACGCGAGAAGCAGGAACTGATTACAAATATTCAGTTTGTCTGGTTTCACTTACAACTGTTATTTTAAAATACGCCAAACAATCAAAGATCTTCTCAAAGTTGAGACTTAAAGCGCGAATGAATTCTTATTTCTCAGTCCATCGTGTCTCACACAAAAGAGGTAAATTTAGCACCAACGCTCTTGCTTGGGACTGTTATGAAAGAAAAAGATAATCTTCTTGATGACACCAAAGCATTAACGTATATCTAATTCTAAAACGTCATTCAGGTCAATGATAACAAGTTTAAGTCTGTGGGACATGCAACGGACAAAGGCTGCTTTTGGATATTTTTCACGAATCCTTGCCTGAACACAGTTTTGAGTGCTACTCATCACTGGCAGCCATTGTAGTCTTGACCGAGTAGTTTGTCAATGTGAAAAATGTACATAATGTATTTACTAACAATGACGTTAGACACAGGCAGTGCGTCTCTCTAAACAACATTGACAAAAACAATGAATTCTTCTCGAGTACAATCACATCAACAAATCCAACGCTCAAAACACATCAGTGCCTGAGATATCTGCATTTTCATTACCGAAATACCAAGAAAACGCAGTTACTTCATGCTGCTGCTGCTCGTATACTTTGGTTTCTTCCTGCTGCCAGTGCACCGTTAATACTAAAAACGTTTTGACTATGATGGCATGGGAAGAACTTTCTTAATCTTTTCTATCGTAAACTGATGGACGTGTTTCACCTGCTATTTTATCGAGCACTAACAATGACTGCAACTCCGCAAGATGTAAATACATTGACCAAGATGACAGCCCTTTTCACTCTTGTTCAAAGAAACTTTTACATATATCAAATCGAAAGACAGCTGGCAAGTATTTTTCCTCCAAGACAAAAACAAAACAACAACAACAAAATAACTTTTATCCTATTCTAGGCCTTTACTAAATATATTGATAACTTTTTATGCAAATGAAAACAAATCGTCACGACTAACGTGCTATAGAATATTGAATTGAAAGCCTAAAATAAAGCGCACATGGTCGGACATGAACTACACATTGGTCTATTCTAGTTGATTACAATAATAGCTCTTACTTATTAACTTTATTTCAGTGGAAGCACTACATGTTAAGTTGCTTCCTAGCAGAAATCAATTGGTTTGAAGTTGTAAAAAACTGGCTAAAATTTGGCTTCTCAGAATTCAGAGGGGTGCACAGTCGTGGTCATCACTTCCTGCTAAGCCTGAGGCTGTCTACATCAACTGTACCTCAGTCACCAGTAGAAGCACTACTTGTTCAGTTGCTACTTAGATTTTAATTGATCTGATGGTGCAAAAAATGGCTAGAATTTGGCTACTCAGAATCGAGAGGGATGCAAGTGCACCCCCATGCACTCCCCTGCGGACGCCCATGAACATCACGAAGATAAACCATACACTGATTCAACCATGTGTTACATTTTGAAAACAGCTAAAGAAGGTAACAAGTAAATAATAAGGAAGCATATCAAGGGAGATAACAATTTAATAAAAATAATGTTATCAGGGGAGCTAACAAAATATTAATTTTTTAGCGTTAGGTATAAGCTCACTAGTGATGTAATTACAAACATTATATAAATGGTAGGATGAAAAGAAGAGGAGATCACTGAATGGGATACTTTTATTGGGGTACTATTATTATTTAGTTATTATTCCACCAAGAAAATAGTAAATTATTAAGAGAAACTAAAACTAAAACAGATACATGCCACTTTCGTACGGGTACTGCATGCACATATTACCGTCTCGATGACAAGTCGCATATCTTTTAATTTTGTATATGGATGTCTTTCCAACACATCAGTTCAAAAGAAAGGAAAGCAAAAATAGTTAACATCTCAGGCATCTAACGATTGTCTTGAACTGCGTCTCTACTAACTATATTTTCTTAACGGCAACAATTTCTTTCAATTTAAAAACAAAATGTTACTCAGAGCAATTTCAGACATATAATGTATTGTTGATCCATATATTATGTGAATGTTCTTTCTATAAATCCTTAACAAAATGTTATTCTGGTGGTTTTTCAAAATTGCCTTTACTCCTCCAGGGGTTGTAGACATTGTAACTACATTGTCATATCTCAAAACTCAATAATTTCAAGCTCATCCTTTTATATACATTTATGATATCAGAATTGATTTCGTAAACTTTTTCTCCCCTAAAAATCCTTCTTATGACTACTGTCATCTGATTGGTGTGTGTTATGTCTTGTGAGTTGTTAAACAAATTGTGATTTCAGTACTTGGTCATTTTTAGATAACATGATCTGTACCATCTTTAGGAATTTATCTTTATTTAATAAAGACACATCATTATTTCCAACCACTTATCAAATTCATTCACAAATTCAGATTTCACTTCCTTAGCATGGGTTGAAAATAGTTGAAAACAAAAATAATACAATTTATTGCAATTAAGTGATTTTATCATACTGTTATAACCTTGCCATGCACACCGCCATCCAAGATAGTGCAGAAAGAAGGTGCGCACTATCAGTGACTAGACAGGATGGATGTTGACATTAGAGAGAGAGAACGATTTCCGCCCAAGGGAGAGCTGATGTAAAGATGCTGTGCTCAAGACATATTGTTCTACATGTATTTGTGATGTCTTGTAAATAAACGTCTATGTCTAGTTGAGTTGCCTCACTTCAGTTATTACATTGGTGTCAGAAGTGGGATCATAGGCGACTCAACGAGAAGATGTAGGATTAAATCACAATGGCATCTTTGAAACAACTAGACCAACTCTTCGTTACAGAGCTAAGGCAGGAATACAGATACAGACGCCTGAAGCTTGGGGGTAGCAAGGAGGTGCTTGCAGCTCGTCTCCGGCAAGCCCTGATTGATGAAGACGAAGATCCGGAGACCTACCTATTTGAAATTGAACCGGAGATTTATGATCTCATTGGCAAAATACATGGAGGTATTGATGCAATGTGTGAACAAATTAACAGTATGGGGAACAAGGTAGATAGAATGGTGTCTCGAATGAAAGAAGGAGTAGACTCGTTGGTAAAGGAGCAGTTGCCTGTAGACTCGTTGGTAAAGAAGTTGAGTGGTCAAGACTGTGGCCGCACAAACAGTGGTTACGGAGACGCCGGGGATTGGAGCGCTGTTTGTGTCTGTGTTGTGGGCAAGTCTTGTGGTTGTGACTTTCAAGACGAGAAACGTGACAACGATTGCTGTGATGATCTCAACGGGATGTACCAAATCGAACGGAAAGAGACTAATGAAGAAACTGAATTCTGTTACGTGCCTGAAGCGTTTGTTCCTGTTGGACCTGTTACCAGTATCTCAATGAGCCGGTGCCCATAAGGGAAATTTGAAGCTCGACAACTGCATCCAGAAGTTTAGCATGAGCTGTACGTGCGACGCATTACACAGGGAATATGGATGCCAAGAAAACTACAAACAAGTCATGTGTACTTCTGCCCTCATCATTGACATTGGCATAGTTGAATGTCAGTCAGCCCACTTTAAATCTGAGCTGTCAAGAGGAAGACATCTTCAACGTGAACTCGAAGAGACTTATCTCCTGGACGTGAGACTTATCTCCTGGACGTGAGACTTATCTCCTGGACGTGAGACTTATCTCCTGGACGTGAGACTTATCTCCTGGACGTGAGACTGTTATCTGAGGATGACCGCGGCGCATTGGACTTCATTTGCAGCGTGGCTGCATGTGAACCTGCAGTCTCCTTCAAAGGCGTCTGTCAGAAGGGTCTGCTGAAACATCGTGCCCGAGCAACGGCTATGTTCAGGAAAACAGTCCTTGACACTATCTCTTTGTGTGTCAAAAGGCAACGTCATCGTCTCAACAACAGCCTGATCAACTGGAGAAAGAGAAAGCGGCGCCGGAGGAAAACAGTGCGGATGCCTTCGTGGGTAACACGCTTACTGCTGCCGGTGACTCCCATGGATCGACCTCCAACTGAACTGTCAAACCTCAACTACATTGTTTCTTTTCGGGACGAAAAATGCTAAGAAGGGGGCAATGTTATAACCTTGCCATTGCACACCGCCATCCAAGATAGTGCAGAAAGAAGGTGCGCACTATCAGTGACAAGACTAAGTCGGATGTTGACATTAAGAGAGAGAGAACAATTTCCGCCCAAGTGAGAGCTGATGAAAAGATGCTGTGCTCAAGACATGTTGTTCTACGTGTATTTGTGATGTCTTGAAAATAAACATCTGTGTCTCGTTGAGTTGCCTCCCTTCAGTTATTACATTACTCATTAGGAAACATTTTATAGAACGATTAATTGGACAACTTGCTGTTGGCGATTTCAATTAGTAAATCCTGTGCAACGATGTAGAATCACTTAAAATGGACTGACTCATCGTAACATTTCTTTCATCTTGGCTAAATTTACTTTTTAAGTCAACGTCTGAAAATATTTTTTTTTCTATTAAATCATTTTCTTAAAAAAAATCTCAGTATCTTCTTTAATAGTACTTTCCGATTCTCTGTAATTTAAATAAATAACATGTGATATTTTGGGAATACTCAATGTCTGAAAATTGTTGTCATTTGAAAATATAGATTAACGGTTTGGACTACTAAAATCGATGCTAGCCACCATTTCAATAGCGTCGACGAAGGTTGTTCTTTTAACCAACGCAGTGATCATATCAAAGCTGCTGGTAACTCAAAGTACGATTTAACGTTTTGCTGATGATATAAAGTATATAGCGTTATTGACCATTCTTATTTGTAGCAGAACAAAATGGGAATATATATATATATATTAAATGAGCGTAAAGATGTTTGATGGTACGGCCACATTGTCTAGTATTTCAACAGTTCATTTATTTTCCACTTATGTGTTACCCCCTGATAGGTACACCTGGTGCGGCTCCTATTGACACCACTGACGGCATGAAATAATAATTTATTCTTTTTTATTGAAGACAATATTTTTAGTTTTTGTGTTATTTGTACAATTTACACCAATTATTTAGTTAAGATTAAAAAGAATAAGTTTCATTATCCATTTATTTAAATTAAAAAAAACAACAATGTCGTCAAATTGTTTTGCTTTTATTTTAATTATTTTGTTTTGCAGTATCACATAGAGATAGAAATGGGAAATAACATTATATCAATACAAAATCCAGATGCACTAGATGTTAATGACCCAACTTACTTAATGATTGCTGCTCAAAATGGTAACACATCTCAAGTAATCAAATCGATTATAGATGGTAAAGACATTAATGAACCAAACAAACAAGGAATGACAGCACTGATGCTAGCAGCGTTTTACGGACACACGTCTGTTGTGAAAACTTTAATACATTTTAAGGCCAATGTAGACAAAATAAACAATAATGGTCAGACAGCTTTAATGCTAGCTGGTAAGAGTGGTCAAAAGAAAACAGTTCAAGTACTTTTAAAAAATGGAGCTAATGTTAACTGGAAAGATAGAGAAGGATTGACATCGTTGATTATCGCTTCACAATTTGGACATTTAAAAACAGTCAAATGTCTCATTGATAAACATGCTGAGTTAAATGAACAGGATCGCTTTGGCTGGACAGCACTGATGATGGCTTTAAAGTTTGGACGCAAGCAAGTGGCTCAATTCCTTGTGTGTAACCAAAATATTGATATTAGACTAACAAATAATGCCGGACACAATGCACTCATGATTGCTTCTTTTGAAGGACATTTTGATATTGTGACGCTAATATTACATCGCGACGTAACTTTGATAAATGAGAAAGATCACCAAGGCTATACAGCATTAATGTTTGCTGCTCAGTATAACAGTGCATCAATTGTAAAATTGTTACTGGAATCTGGTGCAAGTTTGAACTGTAGAGGAAAAAATGACTCATCAGCTTTAAAGATAGCCACTGAGAAAGGAAACAGCACTGTATTAAAAACTTTGTTGCGTTTTGCCTGCATTGTTCGCTTTCATGGAAAGGATTCTATTTTCAATCTAACATATTTAGCTTTAGAAAATAAAAGAACTGGTGTAGCAGACTTACTGTTAAACTACAGATGTGATGTTAACGAAAAAACTAAAGATGGCCGAACACTTCTTATGTCTAGCTCAAAAAACGGACTTTTAGAAATAGTTCATATATTGGTTGAACGTGGAGCAAATTTAAATGAAAGAGATATACAAGGAAATACAGCTCTCATGTTTGCCACTAATGAAAATCAAAAAGAAATTATACATGTGCTATGTAAAAAAGGATGCAACGTAAACCAATGTAACCAAAAGGGCTGGACAGCTTTAATGAAAGCTTGCGAGAATGGTAATAAAGCTGTTGTTGACATATTGTTAAGTTATGACAATAATGTTAATTACGTTAACAAGGACTGCTGGTCACCACTAATGATAGTCTGTAAAAATGGACACATGTATATTGCTTTAAAGCTTCTCGAACATGATGCCAATACAACAATTAAAAACTCTAAAGGAAGGACAGCTGCTGAAATTGCTTTAGAAAACAGGCACAATGAAATTTATCAAATAATTCAAGAGAAATTTGCCAACGAAGCTGAAAATCTAGATGAGATCCTGACACGATCTAACAATACTTCGTCAATGACAATCTTCGAATCAGATTCTGAAGACATCAATAACACGTGAGTGAATGTAACACAAATATTTTTATTTTTATTCCAATTTATACCTATTAATGTATTCACAGGATTATTTGACGTTTAGCAAACGCTAAACTAATAAATCAGATGGAAAGATAGCTATTTAGCAATAACCACCAAGGGAAAAAAATTCATGCATTTCCATTCATAATGTACATTATACAATATATTTAAAAATCCAAACTTTTCTTTCTGTATAAAAGTGGTGCTGTAAAGTAATTAGTTCTTTAGTATTTAGTACAAGCCCTATGTCACTCGAATATGGCTACCATCTCTTAAATAAACTTTTCATAAAAGATACTTTTCCAAAACCATGTATAAAGCCCAAAAAAGGGGGGTCGGGGTTTAACCCCCGCCCCAATGAAATCCCCCAAGCAGAATTTGGGTGTAGCTTTGTGACTGTTTTTTGGCTTTAATTTGTTTATTGTAGGCGAGATTTTAATGTTAAACCACCGATTCCCCCAGCTCAGTCAAAAGAGGTTTTGAGTTTAAAATCCCCTTTCCTATAATACAAAAAAAAATAAAGCAAACGAAAGTTACCAAATTCCATGAGCGTAGCCAAGAGGGGCTTTTGATATTAAAACCCCCTGCATAGTTTGTTGACGTTAAAAAAATTCAACTTCAATATAAAACTAAATCAAACAAGAGTCACCAAATTCTATGTGTGGAACAAAGGGGGGGGGGTGAGGCGTTAAACCTAAAACCCCCTCCTAAGCGTTTACCCCCCCCCCCCCACCACACTTACAGATTTTTTCAATGTAAGAAAACATCTTCTTCAATATTAAATTAAAGCAATTAACAACAGTCACCAAAACGTATGAAAGTAGCAAAGAGGGGTCTTGTGGTTACTAATACCTCCAATAAAAAGCTAAAGTATAACTATATTTACCAATTTCTACTAGTCACTGGTCTCCATTATTAATGGACAAAATTGAAGTTGAAGGGACTACAATGACTTTTGAACATACCACTAGCGGATCAAGAGCTTTGGAGTGAGGGGGGGGGGATTTTTTTCCAAACCCTAACCCTAATCCCTAACACCTAGTAAACCCTAACTCTATGTATAAACGCGAGTACAGTATTGTATATTTAACATATATACATATATATATATACATTCTTCACTGCAAAAACGCATTCTCCTGACATCTACAGCTCATTATTTATCCAATTAAAAAAGAACCTTTTGAATAATGTTAACTTAAAAATATTCCAATATGAATTTACAGGCCTTAGTACATTGCAAATACAATCGATTGGTTCGTTGAAAAGATAAGATACCCCAAATATTTAGATTAAAGCATTGAGGATCGCCGCCGAAATTTTTTTTTGGAAAAATAATATTTAAAAAAGGCTCATTTGTAAGTGATACATTTTGTTAAATAGGCATGTTTGTAACTTTGTTTTGTTACAGAACTATAATTCAAAGCTCTAAGCAAAAAATTTTGAAAGTGGGAGGAGAAATTAAGTGGACCAATTAGATTCTACGATCGCCCCTACCGCCCCCCCCCCCCCAAGGATCCGCCAGTGGAACATACACATGAGATTCGCCAATGGGAAGAAAAAAAAACTATGGAAATTCTCGCAAATCTTCCCGCAGATCATCTCTACCCTGAAACACAAAAGAACAAAAGAACAGAGTAATTAGTACAAAAAAATTACGAGAAACATATCCTAAAACTCAATATTGTTGACAAATGCCGAAAATGTGGAAATCTGGGTGAGCAAGTAAAAAAAACTAAAGTTCCCCTTTCAGACATTGTGGCCTATAAAGCGGATGATGTAAGTATCATCTGCTTCTGTGACCTACGGTTAACGAGGGTGTCATGTGGCCAGCACAACGACCAACCGCCTTTACTTTTCCGAAATTAATGTCAGGTACCCATTAGAGCTGGGTGGACTAAGAGGTGCCTAAAATTAAAAATCCCAGTCCTCGGGAATTTAACCCCCGGTTTGGAAGCTAAGTGCTTTACCGCTCAGCCACCGTGCCTCCGTGTGTGAATCAATTAAACACATAATGGAAGGATGTTCAGCCCTGCCTACTTAGGTCGCAATAATCAAGTAGCAAAGTTAATACACCAGCACTTGGCTTTGACACACAATTTGATCAGTTATTACAAATACTCACCACAAGAGGTTCTCGAGTCTACTGATCATCTACTGTACTGGGATTGGCCTATTTTGACCGCCAAAACTGGTAATATACGTAGATCTAGACTCTAGCTTAGATACTGTTCACCGACGACTATTAGTCAAAAGTTCATAGTTCACATTGTAACACCAGGTCTGGACACAGCAACCCGCAGTCTGGAATCTGGAACCTCAGACTCGTGAAAACAAATTTGAACGTCAGACAGACTAACTGAGATGAAGACATCAGTCCTGTAGACTAAAGCTGAAATCTTAATATTGAAAACTGAGACTGAAAACTGAGACAGGAAACAGAGACTGGACACTGAGACTGGACACTGAGACTGACACTGAGACTGACACTGAGACTTGACACTGAGACTGACACTGAGACTGACACTGAGACTTGACACTGAGACCCTATAGAAAAATAAAGAACAAATTCTTCTAATCTTCCAGTCTAATTATAAAAAATACAAATACGATCGATACCAATTACAAACAACTATATAATGTGAAAATAAAACTCACCTAAATAGGGGTCAAGATTATCCTTTTAGAATATATCCAAGCAAATGCTAAGGCACTAGGAGAAATTCAAGTGCTCCCCAAAACACAACTTGTCTCTACAGTACAAGATAGAGAGAATGAAACAGACGATTAATGATGAAAGTCATACGCGCACTCACTCTACGTCACAAGAAAAAATGATAAGAAACAAGGGGAGATCATTCCCTTAGCCTACACATGAAAATAGAAAATAGCACATATGACGTCATCGCCTAGTGATAAACGCTGCGCTAAGCAACCAATTCAATAGGTGCGACATAATTAATACCTTCGTTCTTTCAGAAGAAGTTCATTGTACCCTAGAATAGATTCTTCCTGAAGTTAGTGCAAAAATTGTAGACTCCCTGCCATTGCCAGTAAGGGGGTCTGGGGGAGCTCGCAGCGCGGATCCCCGCCGCCAACCAATATTTCCGGTATAAAAAGCCAACAAAATAAATATTCTGAGATATCTGCAGTGCATTATCCTGCTATTAAAAGTTTTATTTTAGAAACCTTATGTACTATTCTTAATGACATATATTGCCTGCATGTCATCGAAACTCTTATTATGTGTAATTTATTTGGTCAGAGAACATGTCATACGACGCTCTGTCACAATCTTACTAAAAGATCGACTCCTAGTTTGGCATAGGATTTCCTTGACTGATGCCATATCTACATAACGGACTCCTAACATCCGTCTTAGCCATCTTTGTTGAGCCACATTTAGACTTTTCAATTTCGGCATTTTACAAATTGAGCACAGCCACTGGTAAAAATTTGCAACCTCTCTTGGCTACGCTCTAGGAATTAGATGACTGTAGTTTGCTTTAGATTTTATATCAAAAAGGGAAGATTTATCGTCAAAATCATTTGGGGTGTGGGGGGGGGGAAGTAAAATAAAAAATCTGAGGACTTTTTTTTAAAATTCAAAACCCCATTAGCTACAGTCATAGAATATTAGAATTTAGTGATTAGTTTGCTTTAGAATACAATTGAAGAGAGAGGTTTTCAACCTCAAAATTCTCTGTATGGGGGTATTTAAACTCAAAACTATCAGGAGGGTTTCAAATTAAAAAAAAGCCCTCTGGAGGAGGGGGTTTAAACTCTAAACCCCCCTTGGCTTAGGATCATAGAATTTTAGTGTGAAATTTTCTTTTTTTTTTTATATTCAATAGGTATTTTTTTTTTTAGCTTCAAACCCCGCTGGTGGAGGGTTAAAGCTCAAAACCCCCTATGGCTACGATCATAGCATTTTGAGTGTGTAATTTGTTTTTTTTTTTATATTGAAGAGGTATTTTTTAGATTCAAATCCCGCTGAAGGGGGGTTGAAACTTAAAACCCCTTTGGCTACGATCATAGCATTTTAAGCGTGTAATTGCTATTTTATTTATATTGAAGAGTTATTTTTTAGCTTCGAACCCCGCTGAAGTGGTGTTTAAACACAAAAACCCTTTGGCCACGCTCATAGAATTTTGAGTGTGTAATTGGTTTTCTTTATATTGAAGTTGTGTTTCTTTAGCTATAAACCTCGCTGGAGGGGGGTTTTAAATACAAATCCCTTCTTGGCTACGCTCATAGAATCTAGTGACTGATGTATGGATAGTCTTATATTGAAGAGGGGGTTTTGTCGTACATTTTGTAAAATATTGTAAAAAAATTTTGTAAAATAAAAATCTTCCATAGCTATGCTCTTAGAATTTGGGGATTGTCGTTTGCATTCTTACATTTTTGGGGAATTTTGTTTTATAGAAGAGGGGGATGGGACTGCAAAACCCCTGGTAGAGGTTTTAAACTCAAAACCCCCTTGGGTACGATGGGCTAAGTGATGGTTTAGAATTAAAATCTCACCTAAAATAAATAGAATCAAAGCAAAAAATCAGTCCCTAAATTCCGATCCCCCCCTCCCCGCCTTTCCGGGGGATTTCATTTCGAGGGGGGGGGTTGGGTACCCGCTACGCCCATGTGCATAGTTATTTCTCTTTAACATTAAGAAGAACCTATTCTATTGTACAAACAACGTCCGAATGAATAAAGATAAAGATAAATGTATAGAAGATAAATTACATACACGTGCGCACGCACACATACATATGAGAGGGGGAAGAACATCTTCTTCCCCCCCCCCCGAAAATAAATCCAAAGCTACGCCCACGTCCAAAACACACAAGATTCTTAAAAGCAATCTGCACCAATTACATAAGAGCTGGACAACGTGGTTCTCTCCTCCCCATGAAGGCTAGATCACAAAGATTTATTAACTCCTTTATCCCACTTTTAGTCTGGGTGTTTCAATCTAACTTGTTGTCACCGAGAAGTACAAAGAAGCCTAATTCTGAAATAGCTGGTCACATGCGTATGCGTGTGCGTATGTTACGTATGTTACTTGAATGTTCTTCTTTGCAACTATATAGTAGTTATGCTGAGATTGACAATTGTAGCCAAACTAAATTTTAATTTGTTTGGACCTATACAGTTCTCTTCTCTTCTCTTATCAATGACAAAGTCTTTTTTAATGTCTACTAGCCACTAAGCATTTTTTAATTCATATGGAGATTTGAATACAAATAGGAATATCCAATTTATTAACATAATTAAAGATTAAACATACGCTTTTCATATTGCAGCAGGATTAATCACAGTGGATCTTCGACAGATAGTTTAAATAATATTGTGTAAGTTTATTATTTGAATGTTGATGTATACAAAAATTTACTATATTTTACTGTGCTGTAATAAGTGTATTAGTTAAATTTTGATGTACCTAATGAGGCAAATATTATTTACATTTTATTTACATATTATTTACATGTAAATGTTAACTCAAAAAGTAAAGTCTGAAGCTGCCATGGAAGCATCACAATGTTGAGCTGAGAGTAGAAGGTAGAATAAAGAGGTGATCTTCGGAGTAAATAGGCCATATATACTAAACAAGTTACACACACACACACACACAAATATATATATATATATATATATATATATATATATATATATATATATATATATATATATATATATATATATATATATATATTTGTGTGTGTGTGTGTGTGTAACTATATATAACTATATATATATCATGGGCGGGGGGGGGGGTTTGGTTGGATTTTTTTCTCCCCCCCCCCCCGCCTTCCCCCGAAAATTTATATATATATATATATATATATATATATTGTTACGAATCTCACTATCCAGGCTCTCTGCAAACTGCACCTTACACCACCAACTTAAAGAACTTGACAACTCAGGGTGGGTGGGTAGTAGATCATTGTTTAGCGATGGCGCAGCTCCTTTATTTTTCAAGTCTCCTTGGTCGTACGGGATTTCTTCCACCACATCCATCGTTCTCTCCATGGGGCTCGTGATTTCCTTCACCGAGATATACACCTTTTCAAGCTTGGTACAGGTCTCTTCGTTAAACTTCTTTCATGTCGTATTGATAGCCCGCAACTCTTCCTTCCAGTCATATAGCTGTTGGTGCAAGAGCTCTTCTAAAGTTGGTTTAATTTCAAACAGATATGTGTCCGGATCTTCACCTTCTTCCACAATGTCTCCTCGGAGGCGTGCTTGTAAGGTTTCCTTCTTTCCGCCATTCTTCAGCCCTCGTTCACGCAGTTCTCGCCTCAGTTCTATAAATTCCAGTTCGCACAGCAGCTTCAGAAGAGCCATAGTAGATCCGATCCAATCCGATTCCGATCCTATCCCACTTCTGACACCAGTTGTTACGAATCTCACTATCCAGGCTCTCTGCAAACTGCACCTTACACCACCAACTTAAAGAACTTGACAACTCAGGGCTCCAAAAAAACTTAACACTTTAATGGTTGAATAAATAACAGCCAATACTGTACAATTGGCAACACGTACACTGTACAAATATCTCTCCGATAACACCGTTCCGCCGTATCAACTCTTGCACTGGCCTATCCGTCTTATTCCGGGCTTGCACTGGGTTCAACAGTTCAGGACTGACTTCACACACTAGGCTCATTGTGTCGAACTTGATCGCAGACCAAGATCAAGACGCCAGTCGTCTCAACTGTACTTGACAGTACTCCGCACTGAACCGTCGTAATAGTCCGTACAGAACCACACCGTTGAACTGTGCTGTAGTCGACCGTGTTCTGAACCCCTGTCGTGAACCTGTCGTGAAGCCCTTTTGACTGTGTCACCTCCACTCTTTAAATAGGGTCCCTGCTGGCCTTCTAGAACTGGGCATAACGTCGCTGGACCATTCTGGGTGGTCAGATGACTACAACCCTCGTGACGCTCCTGAGCTCTGTTCACGAAGTCGATCCTTACCAAACCATCATGTTGACACTTGTCTCGGCCGACCGTCGTAGCTCGTCACGGTTGACCGCTCGTCTAGCGCTGGCCTGGGGCGATTTGCGTCGGCTGGCTACACTCACACCACTACCCCCATCTGTGCAACTACCAGGTTTATAACAATATATATATATATATATATATATATATATATATATATTTGTATGGATGGATGTCTGTGTGTGTGTACATAATTAATCTCTATTACATTCTGACCCTTCATTATTTATTGTGCCCTTGAATAGGTTCTCCTGGAGTTTGTGGAAAAATTGTAGACTCGTGGCCCTTTCTAGCAAGGGGCCTGGGGAAGCGCTGAGAGCTCCCCCAGCGCTGGCGGAGCCCCGCCGCTAAGCACTATTTCTGGTATTGAAAGCCAACTAAATGCATATTCTGAGGTACCTACAGTGCATTTTTTTGCTATTAAAATTTTTTATTTCAAAAACCTAATGTGCTATTCCTACTGACTTAGACCCTCCCGCGCCATTCGGCGCATTGGCTGGCAAACTGTTTCCACAAAAATCCGTCACTATCAATGTCTGAAGCCTCTTCCCACCTGCTCTGAGGACCTCTATGAAAGTGTGGCGCCAAGTTGTACTAGGATGTCATCGCAACTCTTATTATGTGTAATTCATTTTGTCGGTGAACATGTCCCGCAAACCTCATGCGACGCTCTGTCACAACCTTACTAAGGGATCGACTCCCACTTCGGCATAGGATTTCCTTGATTTAGACCCGATCTCTATAACTGACTCCTAAAATCCGTCTTAGCCATCTTTGTAGAGCCCTATTTAGTGCTTTTCAATTTCGGCAGATGACTATTCATTGCACTTTATTAATGGAGCCCAGCCACTGGTAGACATATGTAACTTCTCTTGACTACGATCTTGGAATTAGGTAACTATTTTGCTTTAGATGTTATATCGAAAAGGGAAGTTTTATCGTCAAAATCATCTGTTGGGGGGTTTTAAACTAAAATATATCAGGAGTTTTTTTTTTTTATTCAAAACCACATTTAGCTACGGTCATAGAATTTGGTGACTATAATTTGCTTTAGAAATAATATTCAAGAGAGAGGCTGTCAACCTTAAAACGCTCTGTAGGGGGATTTTAAACTCAAAACTATCTTGAGGGGTTTTAAACTTTTAAAAAAGCCTTATGGAGGAGAGGGGTTGAAACTCAAAACCACTTTGGCTTGGCTACGCTCAATAAATTTTAGTGTGTAATTTGCTTTTTTTATATTGAAGAGGTATTTATTTTCACATCAAACCCCTCTGAAGGGAAATTTAAACTCAAATTACCCAAAAGGCTAGGCTACGCTCATAGCATTTTGATTGCGAAATTTGTTTTTTTTTCATTTTGAAGATTTATCTTTTAGCTTTAAACCCCGCTGGCGGGGAGAAAAGACTGACTAAGAGAAAAATACATTTTATAATTCATGGGAGAGAATATTCTAATAAAAATCCTAATCATTTACAATAAAAAAAATGGTGCATTGCATTAGTTTTACCTTAGCAATAGCGTTTGTTCAAAAAAATTGAAATTTGTATTATCATTCTATAACATAACATAGTTTGGATCAGTCAACTAGTGAAATTTGTAAAAGCTATAGAAAAGTGAAAGTATGCGGCTCTTTTGACTCCTTGGCTGCAGCTCTTCCACAAAAACGTTTAGTGTAGGCTTTGTAAGGCATGAGTCAACTTGTTTGAAATGCAAAACTACAGAAAAGAAACAGCTCAAAAGCACGGATAGTCGCTCGCAAACATGTGTAACCTTATTTCTTCTACATACCTACGCGCCGAAATACTTTTCAAACAATTTAACATTGATTTTTACAGATAAATTGAAAAGTCACACAAAAGCGAGAAATGGGCATGTCGTTACTTTGAAAGATAAAATGAATCATGAGATTATTCCGACCATTCAGTTCACCAGGATGATATTTCCTGAAGAGCTTTGAAAAGTATCAGATGTGGTGATTAACGGGGATCAATTCTATAGCAGCTAAAGCTCTTGGCCATCGCCAATTTAAAGAATTTCTGAATGACGTACACAGGGATTAGGCTAATTTTCTGTTGCATTAAAAGTCTCGTTTGCCATAGAGAGGAAAGGTTTTAAAAGATTTCGTTTCACTGTTTACTTAAATATAGTGGTGGGAACTAAATTAAATTTAAAAAGTTAATATAAAAACTAAGTTTCAACTAAAATAAAGTAGTTGAACTATAATTTTTTTACCAATTTTAAATGATCGTTAAATTTAAATAAAAAAATAATTAATTAAAATTAAATAAATTTTCATAATTTTTCGTAATAAAATCAGTAATAAGGAAGATGTTTTTTTACATAAACGTTATTGCTCAATAAAATTAAAAAAAAAGATATCTTAAAAAATATGCGTTTGTATTTTTTTAAAGTAAAAATAAAGTTTTTCTTTCAGACCGTAGGTTACAGAAACACATGACAGTTTGTGTTTTTGACTTGTTTTAAAATCTTTAGAAAAGAAGGGTATTTTATTTAAAAAGAAAAAATATATTGACTTATTATTATACAACAGAAAATCTTACAGTAAAGTTTAATTCTCATAAAAGAAAATATCAGGTGACCGAGCATCGCTCGGATGAATAATTTGTTAATGAAGGATATATACCCGAAGTCATTTTGGGAATATTGTTGTAATTACAAAAATGAATGATCGGGTAAAGTTTATCAATCCGAACAATTGCTTTTTCGTTCTGTCAGTTCTCAATGTAATTGTGCATGGCGATTAGAATAGAAAGTCTCCCCAACAGTAGGCCTATAGAAAACCACAGCTCACGTCTTAACGTTTTACATTGCTTCTTTCGTGTGAAACTATTAGGCTATTATAGGCTTGGAAGAAAGTCTTTGCTGTGTAACTTCTAAAATGGTTACTTTTTGACATTTAATATTGTAATTAATATATTCATTATGGCTCTGAGACATGGACACTTTACAGAAAACAACTAAGACTTCTTGAGTGCTTTCACCAAAGATGCTTGCGCGCCATCATGGACATACGGTGGCAGGACCGCACTTCAAACAGCGAGGTCCTTGCCAACGCCGGTATCGACAGTATAGAGGGACTTCTTATGGTCCGACAGTTGCACTGGGTAGGGCACGTATCCCGTATAGGAGACGAACGTATGCCAAAGGCAGTCTTTTTTTTTTTTTGGTGAGCTAAAAGGTCGACGTAGCAGGCGCCCCACGGAAACGCTTCTAAGACTTTCCTTGGCTGACATAGAAGAGAGCACCTGGTTGTATGCCGCCTCCGAACGAGACAGCTGGAGGTCACTCACGAAGGCCGCGGGATACACATTTGAGACCAAAAGAAAATCTGCTGCTGAGGACAAACGCAGACGGCGAAAAGAAAATCTAAATCTAAATCGACCACCTGCAGACAATGGTTATGCTTGCTATATATAAATTTTATTTTGAAAACGGCTCTAACGATTTTCTTTAAAAGTTCACGGTATGTGCATAATAGTGAGAAAAAAATTCTCAACTCATTGGCCACATCGGGAAAACTCGAGGTCGACCGTTATATCGGTTTGAAAATGCCTCATTATCGAAAAATTAATTTTGGCTAGAATGTTTTATGAATGAAAATTTTCCATGACGTAAACGGGAAAAACGCTGCTTACGTCACTAGGCTTATCGCAGTACACTAAAATATTTCTTTGCAAACAATAACGAGTTTTAAAGAACCATTAGACCTAATTAAACATTTGCACACCATCTTACTGTAGATTAATTTATTATAGAACTATGAAAGAAAAGTAATGAAATTAAATGTGCCGATTTATGATTAGTTATTGTGTTTTAAGTGCTTAATAAATTGTTTACTCTTTAATTGCGTAGAGTGGTGTAGATACCTTTTACATTGTTGTTTATTTTGCTGGTGACCTCCAGCTGTCTCGTTCTGTGCTATCTTCTATGTCAGCTAAGGCAAGTTGGCGCCTAAACTGGTCTTTTAAGCGTTACGGTGTTACATCGACCACTTTTTAGCTCACCAAAAAAGACTGCCTTTGGCATACGTTCGTCTGAGATTCGTCTCCCATACAGGATACTGCTCTGTCCAGCGTAACTGTCGGACTTAAAGAATTCCATCTATACAAATGACGCGGATACACATTTGAGACCAAAATAAAATCTGCTGCCGAGGACAGACACAGACGCTAAAAGAAAATCTTAATCGATCACCGCGGACAATGCTTGCCCTGTATGTGGCAAAATAAGTAGGTCACAGCTGCAATCCTCATTAATTTTCGGACTCGAAGACAAGCCTTATTATTATTATTATTTTGCTGGTGAATTATTACCATGTGTTCATGCTTCGGTGTCTACTGTCCTGTACCAAAACAAAGGAAATGGTCATAACACAGCTTCTCTGCGCCTTACTTGCGAACTTCTTATAGTCCCACAGTCAGGCTGGGCAGGGCACGTATCCCGTATGGAGGACGAACATATTTTTCGGCGTAACAGAGGTGCCCCACGGAAACGTTTCTTTAGAAAACTAATGCAATGATTTAAGTCTATTAAGAAAAAATTTGCCATTTTACTTTGTCACAAAGTGCCTGTTTTACCCTATAACGTAGAGATTTGCATCACTTGATGTTTCGTACTAAGGCCATAATGAATATACTAATTCCATAATTAAATGTCTGAACGTAACCATCTGAGAAGTAACACTGCAAAGACTTTCTTCCAAGCCAATAATAGTAGGCCTACAATAGTTTTACGCAAAAGATGGATTGTAAAACTATAAGACGGATGTGAGATGTGGTTGGTCTAGACTATAGGAAGACTTAAGAGACTTTATATTTAATCGCCACGTGCAATTACATTTAGAACTAACAGAACACTAAAGCAACTCTTCAGATTAGTAGTCTTTATCTGATCGTTCATTTTCGTAATTACAACAATAGCCCAATAGTTTTACGCGAAAGAAGCAATGTAAAACGTTAAGACGTGAGCTGTGGTTTTCTATAGGCCTACTGTTGGGGGGACTTTCTATTCAAATCGCCATGTACTATTACATTGAGAACTGACAGAACAAAAAAGCTACTCTTCGGATTGAGTCTTTACCCCATCGTTCATTTTGTAATTACAACAATATTCCCAAAATGACTTCGGGTATATATCCTTCCTTCACAAATTATTCATCCGAGCGAGGCTCGGTCACCTAATATTAAATATATATACAAGAATTGCTCGCTTAAGAGCATAGGATAGATCCCGGTAAGCAAGACTAGATCTAGTAACCAAAGAAATACAATAAAACGAAATAGCTCTAGTTTTGAGAAACCTTTGATCTGTGTAACTATCTAAGTGTAAAGGTAGAGCTATTTACATGCTTCATTAACCATGCACAACGCGCAAGGAAACAAAAACGCGGGCTGGTCGTGTCATCATCGACAACACAGTACAGTAGACTAGACATATATGTGTAATTCTATCTGACAGGAGAATAGTCCGCTCTGTGCTAAATCAGGTTGTTAAAATCAGTCGGTCACACAGTCTATATACTTTTTGGGTAGAGAAGGGTGTGGATTTATGTTTTTAGCGGCCCCCGTAAGGGGAAAATCCGCTATTAGGTTTGTGCGAAATGTCCGTCTGTCACACTCAGATCTCGAAAACTAGAAGAAAAATGAAAAGTTGAGTTTCAACGGCTACTTTTCGTTTTCTAAAAACAAACCGTTTAGTTTATAAAATTAATTATGCAAGCGATTTTTTTTTTTATAAAAATGCACCAATTCTAAAACAATTACATAAGAAAGCTAATTTTCTGTGCATTTTCGGTATCACGAAGTCAAATATATTTATAAAATGTACAAGAAATGTTCATAACAAATATAAATATTAGTTAAAGGTGTTTTTTTTCTGGTCAACTAGCTAATAAAATTAAAAGAAACCATTTATTTTTGTTTATAAAGGCTAAGAATGCACTTTGTATGTAAATATCACTTACTTATTTTAAAATGGACTTTTTATGCAGCGCCTTTCATGCAGTAGCGTGACAAGCAGCGGCTAGATGTGGTACTAATCAGTTCCCACAATTTTTTAAAAATAATCAGATTTTATTTGATTTCTTGTTTAGTGCTCCCATCAGAATAAAAGACACTTATTTTTGTGCTTTGTGTCTGTTGGTCTGTCTGTCCGTCACGTTTAGATTAAAAAAAACAACAACACTAAAGTATTTAGTGTTCCTTCCGAAATATCGCAATAGTTTTAAGTATCTATAATAGATTATTCCAAAAGCTTTTGTGAAAAACAAATCAATGCCAACGAATGTTTGTTTTCTCTTCCAACTTATATTACATTTAAATTTCATGCTTAACTTAGCCTTGTAAGATAAGATCTAGATAAAATGATGACTTAGGATATTTCGCAAGTATCAAGTCATTAAATAAAAGTTTCAAGTCAATGTGTTGAGAAAGATGATAAGACGTTACCTGCTCATAACTATGTGGCTAGGTAAAATTGATCAATAATGATCATACAATGGCGTAAATAAAACCTACCTACATTAGTCCGAATGAATTAGTACTATACAAAATGCACAAGTAATTAAAATGCATAAAATTAATAATAACTAAGTAAAGTGGTTCTCAGGCACTCTACTAAGCTACATCCGAGAGTAAGGGAAATAGTCTAGAAATCAGAGACAGGTAAATAGTCCGCTCTGTGGCAAGTCTTGGCAGAGAATTAGGATGATCACGTTGAAGAAAGTCAACAGAAAAGGGCGGAGAGAGGATGGAGGAAGAATGGTTGGGCGATTAGCAGACAGTGGGTCGCCAACAAGAGAAACTAGAGATTAACATGTAAGGGATGGGATCGGAGAGGGTTGGCGGTGGTATTTTAGTGCCTGAAAGGAAAAGGAAAAAAATGATGATTAGGTTTAATAAAATAATTATATGCTTGGACCTAAGTAATATCATAAGTGGGCTTAAGAGGTGTCGTTACAATGAGAAATTGAAATTATACTCTAAAGAATAAAATAATAACAAACATATCTGACTTACATTTGTTGAGTTTTGTAGTAATTGTTTTACTAAGAATAATTTGTATATTATTTAACTTGTTATATTTTAAAAATAAATATTATATTTATTAAACTTTGATACCAAGTTGTATTAAACGCACCTTTTGTTAATTAAACTATGATATTGTTACGAATCTCACTATCCAGGCTCTCTGCAAACTGCACCTTACACCACCAACTTAAAAAACTTGACAACTCAGGGCTCCAAAGTAACGTAACACTTTAATAGTTGAAAAAATAACAGCCAATACTGTACAATTGGCAACACGTACACTGTACAAATATCTCTCCGATAACACCGTTCCGCCGTATCAACTCTTGCTCTAGCTTCTCCGTCTCGTTCCGGTCTTGCACTGGGTTCAACAGTTCAGGACTGACTTCACACACTAGGCTCGTTGTGTCGGACTCGATCGCAGACCAAGATCAAGACGCCGTTCGTCTCAACTGTACTTGATAGTACTCCGCACTGAACCGTCGTAATGCTCCGTACAGAACCACACCGCTGAACTGTGCTGTAGTCGACCGGACTGTAGTGAACCGGGCTCTGAACCCCTGCCGTGAACCGTGCTGTATTGAGCCCCTTTTCTCGACCGACCTGACTACGACACCTCCGCTCTTTATATAGGGTCCCTACTGGCCTTCTCGAACCGGACAGAACGCCGCTCGACGTTTCTAGGTGGTCAGATGACTACAACTCTCGTGACGCTGCGATCCTTCCCGAACCGCCGTGTTGACACTCGTCTCGGCTGACAGTCGTAACTCGTCACGGTTGACCGCTCGTCTAGCGCTGGCCTGGGGCGATTTGCGTCGGCTGACTATACACACACCACTACCCACATATGTGCCACCACCAGGTTTATAACAATATGTTAGCAAAAGTAAGCTCAAGCCATAATTGTGACAGGTGGGGAAATGTGATGTGTGTTCGGCGCGTTGTATGTCTAGGGGAGGATTATTTTTAAAGCTATCACACACCAACCTATCAGCATATGAATCGGGAGCAGACACGCAACGAGACAAGCAATGAAAGATAGATACAAAAGTTAAAATAAAAGAATATTTATTTACATAAATATACATATAAGAATGAAAAAAAAGGGGGGGGGGTTTGCATCTATTTCTAGTGAATACTAGATTTAATCATCACTTGTGCATTTAATAAGAGAGTATGTCACTTTGTCCTCTGACTTAGCTGGTATTCCTGTTGATGTCGCAGCTGGCTGTGTCCTGGCTTGAGGTTCTGCAGCTGGAGGTGGCGCTCTAGCGGATAGAGGGACGCCGGTGATATAGTTCTTGTGGAGTCTCAATCCCCAAAATCTAATATCTGTAGTGGGCACAGTAGGGCGGGTGGCCGGCTACCGTGGGCACAAGATTACTGCGGGCAGAGCGGATCTGCCGTGGGCAGCGTAGTTGACAGGATATGTCCAGTGAGTTGCAGAGGGTTGGCGTAGCTATGACGTCTCACACAGATCTGAATCTATAGGGACGTCGCACCTAATAGCTTGACAGGTGGGCTGTCGAATAGACGGGCAATGCCGATAGCGCCAAGTGGTAGAGTTGAGTAGATCTCAGTAGGCAAGTGCAGTGCTGAATAGCACTAAGCACACAAATAGGCAGGTAAATAATCCGATAAATAGATCGTTGATCCAATAAATAAATAGGCAGGTAAATAGGCAGACACCTGAGGGAGGCTGCGGATAAATAAAGACAAGTTAGGACATGTCTCTAATGCATCTTATCGATGCCCTCGACTGAGGTGCATTCGTCAGATTGGTAAAATTGCTTTAGAGCACAATGGAGAGATGATGCCAAATGGGATATGGAAAATAGATGGATGATAGTAGCAATATAAAAATGTACATAAAATGGAAAATAATAATATAAAATGTACATATAAGGGGAAATAATAATCTCAAATAAACAACACAGGTGGATAGAGAAAGAAAAAGGGGGGGGGGGGATGAATTGGGCGGTGGTCGGCGACCAAACGGTTTGTTTACATATGACCGTAGGTCGAGAACAATGGAGCGCGCTTGAATGGAGAGGGTGTCCGTTCAAGCGGCGCAACTCTCGTTAGATTGAAATGACTACAGGGGAGATAATTCAATACAGGGGAGATAACTCATAACTCTTTTCTAGACGCAGTGTTAGTGCGCTAGTAAAATTATCAAGGCGGTCAACCGAGATAAAGGAAATAGAATAAGATGTACAAATATATACATGGTTGCATCAACGATCAATTGAGCAACGTAGCATTAATAGATTAATGCAATACATAAATAAATACATAGGACATGTTCATGTTTTCTACTTACGCCAGTGAGAAGTACACAATGCACTAATTAAATATAAATGAACTAGGCAAAATACACATGATAAAATCCAATGGAAATATACACAGAGTAATTAAGATGGAACTTGTGATTAAGTTCGGCTTACCACCAGGTATCCCTCTAGGAGTAAGAATGTATGAAGTAGTCCAGACTCGATAGCTCAACGGCAATGAGAAATAAGAGGGTCTGATTTGATTTGGATCTACTTTATATACAGGCCTGGAAAGTAAGGGCGGAACCAGGAAATGTCCTAGGCTTAGAATTATCTTACACGTGGGTGAATTAGACTTGAGATGGGATTCGCACATTGGGAGGTCAATGGGCGTGTTCGTCCTCGTGGACTCCTAGATCAAAGAGAGACATAGGAAAAAAGGGGGGGGGGGTTAGTGACTAGCATTCCACACAAGGTGGTGTCCACTGCGGCTGTCAGACATCCTGCCGATAAGATCAAAGAGTCTGGGCGTATCTTTGCCCCGGTCAAGGGAAGATAAATCGAAAGACGTGGCCTAGCCATCTCCAATGTGGTCAACTAAGTCTAGCCTGGAGCGGAAAAGGTGTGGCGGGTGAATAATTTAGGGGTAGGATGGGGAAATAATTAAAATAAACTAAATAAATAATGAAAAATAATAATTAATGCTGTGATAAATTTGAGTGACTCTGACAGCGAGTTTTTGACTTGTCACAATAATCTACATTTAATTCTAATTAATTCCGTTAGAATATCACAACTTAAAGTTTTAATATTTGTTTTCAAAATTGGCTTTTTGAATCGAGTTAAATGTTGTATTTGTAAAAAAAAAAGGCTCTTTTGGATAACGAGTTTGACAACCACTGCTCTAAATCAACAACAATAAATCTGTGCAATTAAAAATATTACCCACCTTACACTTTATATTAAACCTCTCACGTATTTTTATACAAAATAATATAACTTTTCTTTCCAGAAATCCAAGTAGCACAGTCGATGTCAGACAAGTAAACTCAATGGCCTAAACTGAGATAGACAATTGATCCACGGATTGTCACTCGAGCATGACTGATTCAAGTTAGAAGTCATGATGAGTAAAGAAACATTTGTTATAAACTTGGCACTGAAGCAGAGCGCAAACTTATTTTAATTGAACTACAAAAGTAGCACTTTTAATTAATATATACGAAATTTTAAATACATTTTTGAAATGTAAAGATAGTTCCTACCATGGGCGTAGCCAGGATTTTTTTTCGGGTGGGGGGATTTTTCTCCCTCCCTCCTTCCGCGAAAAAAAATGTAAAAATATATATGTATGTATGTATGTATGTATGTATGTATGTATGTATGTATGTATGTATGTATGTATGTATGTGTGTGTGTCTTTAGTCTTTATTACATTCTAACCCTTCATTCTTTTGGAAAACGTTTATTATGCCCTAGAATATGTTCTTCCTGGAGTTAGTGGGAAAATTGTAGACTTCGCGCCCTTGCCAGCAAGGGGGTCTGGGTGAGCGCTGTGAACTCCCCCAGCGCGAGGCGGAGCCCCGCCGACAAGCACTATATCCGTTATTGAAAGCCAACAAAATGCATATTCTGAGGTATCCACATTGCATTATCCTGTTATTAAAAAGTTTTATTTACAAAATCTAATGTGCTATTTTTACTGACTTAGACCCTCCCGCGCCGTTCGGCGCATTTGGCGGCAAGCTGTTTCCACAAAAATCTGTCACTGGTAATGTCTGAAGAATCTTCCCACCTGCTATGAGGACCTCCATGAATGTGTGGGGCCAAGTTGTACTTAATAGGATGTCATCGTAACTCGTATTATGCGTAATTCATTTTGTCGAAGAACATGTCCCGCAAACCTCATGTGACGCCTTACTATCGTGTCGACTTCCCATTTCGGCATAGGATTTCCTTGATTGAGACCCGATCTCTATAACTAACTCCTAAAATCTGTCTTAGTCATCTTTGTTGAGCCACATTTAGTCTTTTTTAATTTCGGCAGATGACTGTTCACTGCACTTTATTAACGGAGCCCCGCCACTGGTAGAAATGTGTAACCTCTCTTGACTACGCTCTTGAAATTAGGTGACTGTAGTTTGCTTTAGATTTTATGTTGAAAAGGGAAGTTTATCGTCAAAATCATTTTTGGGGTTTTAAACCAAAATATCTATAATGCTTTGTTGTTTTTTTAAATTCAAAACACAATTTAGCAATGGTAATAGAATTTGGTTACTGTAATTTGCTTTAGGATAATAATGAAGAGTGAGGTTTTAACCTCAAAATTCTCTGTAGAGGGATTTTAAACTCAAAACCATCTGTAGGGGTTTTAAACTAAAAAAAAAGCCATCTTTAGGAGGGGGGTTTAAAGTTAAACTCTAAATACCCCATTGGCTTGGCTACGCTCAAAGACTTTTAGTGTATAATTTGCTTTTTTTGTATTGAGTTTTTTAGCTTCAAACTCCGCTGAAGGGGTGGGGGTTAAACTAAAACCCCATTTGGCTACGCTCATAGAATTTTGAGTGTGTAATTTGCTTTTTTTTTTTATTAAAGAGGTATTTTTTAGCTTCAAACCCCACTGTAGGGAGTGGGGGTTTAAACTCAAAACCCCCTTTGGCTACACTCATTGAAATTTGAATGTATAATTTGCTTTTTTTAATATTAAAGAGGTATTTTTTAGATTCAAAACCCGCTGATGGGGGGTTTAAGCCCCAAACCCGCTTGGCTACGCTCATAGAATTTTGAGTGTGTAATTTGCTTTTTTAGCGGCCCCCGTAAGGGGAAAAAGCCGCTATTAGGTTTGTGCAAAATGTCCGTCTGTCCGTCTGTCCGTCTGTCACACTCAGATCTCGAAAACTAGAAGAGATATGAAAAATATTATTTCATCATTAAATCCGGCTTGAAAAGTTTAGGTGCAACGGCTACTTTTGGTTTTCTAAAAGCAAACCGTTTAATTTATAAAATTAATTATGCAAGCGATTTTTTCATAAAAATACACCAATTCTAAAACAATTACGTAAATGTAAGGGAGGCAATGTTACAATATGCTAACAAAGATGGACGATTTTCGTGTATTTTCAGTATCACTAAGTCAAATATATTTTTAAAATGTACAGGAAATGTTTACAACAAATACAAATAATAGTTAAAGACGTTTTTTCTGGTCAACTAGCTGCTAAAATTAAAAGAAAACATTTCTGTTTGTTTATAAAGGCTAATAATGCACTTTGTATGTAAATATCACGCACATTTTTTAAAATGGACTTTTTATGCATCGATCAGGTACTAAACCAATTCCTTAAACTTTTTTTAAAAATCAGATTGTATTTATTTTTTGTTTAGTGCCCCCATCCGAATAAAAGAAGCTTATTTTTTGTGCGTTTTTGTCTGTTGGTCGGTCTGTCCGTCACGATTAGATTTAAAAAACTAGAACTCTAAAAGCTATTGAAAATCTGATTTACCCTTTAATGTTCCTCCCATAACATCTCAATAGTTTTAAGTATCTAAAATTGATTGTTCCGGATTTTTTTGTGCAAAACTAATCAACGCCAACAAATGTTTGTTTGCTCTTTTAACTTATATTACATTCAATTTCCATGCTTAAACGTTGCAAAAACACATTATCAATAATATGTTGTTCCGTTTTTTATGTAAATAGCATATTAATGCTAAATCATAATCTCTATACTGACTTATATTTCATTAATTGTAAAAATGTTCCGGATATTGTTTTATAAAACATGAATTATGCCTAATGATTGTTTAAAATCGCATAAGGCTTTTAAAAAAAAGTAATTTACTAGAATTGATTACTAAAAATTACTTTTTAGACATTTAATTTTCTTGTAAAACATAACATAGAAGTTTTGTAATTGATAAAGAAAGTTCCGGATTTTGTTTCTTACAAATCGTCGCCAGAAATTTCCGAATTTATTTAAAAATCTACTAACGCCAAATAATTGTTTGAACTCCCTCTTCTAATTAATAAACAAATAATCTTCTCATTTACGAAATAATGTTTTTACGGATTTTTATGAAAAATATTTTAACTCACTACTCTCTTACAGTACATTTAACTTTCTACCTAAAACATTAAAAAATCTAATTATCGTTAATATTATGTTCCGATTTTTAAGGAAAACAGAATCCAAACACCAAAGTAAGGTATGAAAATCTCTCCACGTGGCTGTAGTACATCTAATTTTTATACGAGACCATCCAAAAAATTTAATTAACGGTATTACATTTATCTGAAATTCTCTTTTTCTTTTACTATTTATACAAACATCCGGAACAATCTATTATATAAACTTTTCAATTGTGTTCATACCTAAAAATTATTGCGATGTTTTGAAACGTAAAATAAAGGTTAATCAATTTTTAATAACTTTTAGTTGTTTTTTTTATATCAAGATAACGGACAGACCGACTGACAGACAAAACGCAAAAACAATGTGGCTTTGATCCTTTTTAAATAATATCTATTAGAACTCAGTGCACCAATGTCTATGAACCCTCGTTAAATATCTCGTGTAAATAAAGACATTTTTTTTTATGGTACCGGTACTAGCCTATTGTGAGGTAATGGAATTTTTTTTCTTTGACATCATATGAATGGACTCTTTAAATGTAATGTTAAAAGAACGCACTCGGTGCACCAATGTCTATTAACCCTCGAAAAAAATTGCTTGTATTAATGAAAACATATTTTAGTCTAACTAAGCCGTGTGACGTAGTGTTTTTTTTTCCTTTGACGTCACATGGAATGAATTCTTTAAATGAAATGCTAAAAGAACGCACTCGGTGCACCAATGTCTATGAACACTCGAGAAATGGCTCGTGTTGATAAAGGTGATTTTTAGTCTAGCTAGGCCTTGTGACGTAGTGTTTTTTTTTTCCTTTGACGTCATATGGAATGAATTCTTTAAATGAAATGCTAAAAGAACGCACTCGGTGCACCAATGTCTATGAACACTCGATAAAAGGCTCGTAATGATGAAGGCGATTTTTATTCTAGCTAGGCCGTGTGACGTAGTGTTTTTTTTCCTTTGACGTCATATGGAATGAATTCTTTAAATGAAATGCTTAAAGAACGCACTCGATGCACCAATGTCTATGAACACTCGATAAATGGCTCTTATAGATGAAGGCGATTTTTAGTCTAGCTAGGCCGTGTGACGTAGTGTTTTTTTTTCTCTCTGACGTTATATGGAATTAATTCTTCAAATGAAATGAAAAAAGAACTCGGTATAGTAATGTTTATTAAGCCTCGTTATGTGACTCGCGTTTAAAAAAGGAATGATATCTTGATTTAGATCTAATCTAGATTTTTAAAACTAGATCTAGATTTTTATTACAGTATATCTAGATCTGGATTTATATTCTAATTAAAATTATTTTAGAGTCTAGATCTAGAATTTCTAGATCTAGTTTAGACTAAAATAGACTAGATTAAGATGTAGAATTTCAATTTCTAAACTTAAAGTGTAAAAAAAAAGTGTAGATTTTCATTTCCAAACGTTTTGATCAATATTGTAATGTTTTAATATACTAAAACTAATCTACTATTTTTTTATTAAATTTAAATTTAAATTTACGGCAAATGAATCTTTGAAACATTATTACTTTTGACCATCGGATGGCTGCCTGGTCGTGCGGTTTGCGCGCTGGACTGTCGTTCAGATTTATGGATGGCCCAGGGTTCAAACCCTGCCCGCTCCCATCCCCCGTCGTCCTGCGGGAGGTTTGGACTAGGAAGTAATTATCTTCAACTCTGAAGGAACATCCGAAACGTGTAAAACATTTTACATCAAAATTAAATCACCTCTTGAATATTATTTGCGAATATGCAGATCCGACAGGGATCCGACTTCGACTCTCTTTGTAATCTTGTTTATATTGAAGAGGGGGTTAATCGTAAATTTTGGAGGGGGTTTTAAAATGAAAATCTTCCTTAGCTGTGCTCTTGGAATTTGGGGATTTTTTTTGTTTTGTTTTATAGAAGAGGGGGTTTAAACTCAAATACCCCTTGGTTGTACTGGGTTAAGTGATGGTTTAGTATTAAAATCTCACTTAAAATAAACAAAATCAAAGCAAAAAATCAGCCACTAAATTTCTGGGGGGGGGGGGTTTGAACCCAAACCCCTCCCTCCCGGCTACGCCCATGGTTACTAGCTGTGAGGTTTTATTATGGTTATTTTATTATAATTGTCTTAAAAAAAACAACGTGTATTTCAAATTTTGATTGCCAACGTAGGTAGCGGATTTACCTTCTCTCTAGATGAAAAAGTTGAGTTACAATCTCATTATCATCATTAAACTCCATGTCAGTGAGAGCTGGAATTACTTAATTCTCTCTTGCAAAATGTTTAAACTAAAAAAAACACTGAGATTATGTGCAACGCGTGTAAGTCACTGTCAATGATTTTTATTGTGTATTATTAGATATTTAAATGTCCAGGTAGTAAAGTATCCTTTTAAATACAATATGTGTGTGTGTATTAAAGAATAATTCTGTTTTCTTTTTGATTGATAATAATACAATTTTCGAATTTGAGCCTAACAGACTCACCATACACACTCAAATGTTCATAAATTAATAAACAGTGTGTAAGAGGATTTAAATAAAATATGAATTTTAATACAATGGTATTTAAACAATGATATGAAAATGAATAATGTAAATGATAAGTAATCAGAGATAAATATGAAGATAATAAGTCATAAAGTTATTCTAAATAATTACTTAAATTATATTAATAAAGTAAGCACCTTATATTATGTCGCTTGACAACATACACGAACATTAATAATGACTTCAACAACATCACAGATTTGTGTCTGTAACAAGTACTGTGTAAACAAACATCAATCTTGATAATAGCATACAAGGACTGTCATGAACTTCTGACCAACAAGACTGACAAAGACGATGACAACGATGACAGAGTAGAACCAAAAGTATCGACTCAACGATGAAATATGGAACGCCAAGACTGGATTCCTATAAAAAAAAAAAAACAAGACCCGTCTGATCATAGCTATAAATACGAACGAATCCGTATAAGACTAAGTTTAAGACTGCTTTATTGATCCTTACGGAAATTTGTTGTGATTACCAGGACTCTTTTCTCATATAAGACAACACAACAAAAAAAATACACATAAATACAACAGACAACATAAAGAGTTCATTCAGCGACTACACACAGGCAACTTGGTGCTTTTCATCTTTCCTGATAAACGAGTGGCGGTGATATAGTCTGATCGAGTGAGGAACGGACGAGTTTTTGTACCGCTCCGTTCTTGTTTTGATTGACAGCAGTCGCCCACTTCGCGACGACCTGAAGTAGTTCTGATGGAGCGGGTGGCCGTTGTCTTCCAAGTTCTTTTTCGATTTCCCTTAAACACTTCTGTTCAAGAAGTTCCTTTAAAAGTGGTAATGTTGTGCGTGTGATTTGTGATGCCCTTTTTATGATATTTTCTAGACGTCGCAACAGTTTAGATGAAGCGTTGCCTTGCCAACAAGTTATTCCGTATGTTAGCAGATTTTGTATAGTCGCGCCGTAAAAATTATCTTAGATCTTCTTGTTTAGTTTAAAGCTATTGAGCTTGTATAGAAAAAAGTCGCTGGGCTGTTTTCTTTGTCAGAGTTCCAAGGTGGTCTTCCCATGAAAGTTTGTTATTAATGATAACGCCTAGATATTTATATGCCTTTACTTGTTCCACAGATGTAGTGTTTATTTGCAGTTCACGTATAGTTTGTTTTTTCTTTCTGAAATCTATTATAAGTTCTTTAGTTTTTGTGACATTCAGTTCTTGAAAGTTGTCGGTGCACCAGTTTGTAAACTCTTCTATCGAGCTTCGATACTGAGTTTCGTCTCCTGAAATAAGACCGACTATGGCAGTATCATCAGCGAATTTAATGAGTTTAACTATGTCATAGATGCTTCTTATGTCATTAGTATAAAGAGTGTACAGTACAGGAGAATGTACACAACTTTGTGGAGCACCCGTACATAGTACTCGAGTTGACGATTTGGTGTTGTTGACTTTAACATACTGGGGACGTTGGGTTAAAATGTTTAGAACCCATGCTTGTATGTAAGGGCTGACATTTAAGTTACTCAGTTTGTTTATCAGTAGATGTGGCTGTATGGTATTGAAAGCCGAGGAGAGGTCTACAAAGAGGACTCGCGCATATGTTTTGAGTGTATCAATATGCTTATAAAGCTGGTCCAAAAGCAATATAATTGAATCCTCAGTTCCCCTAGCTGCATTATGTAAATAGATAAAAATGATAAAGAATAACATTACAATATTAAATTAATCTCACGGTAAAAAAGGGACAAAATAGTCCTAACAAGAATAAATCCAAGGCAATATGGCTAAGGCTGTCCAGTAGCTAAAGACCAAAGATTATTCACGACCACAAAAAAGTACAGCCTGTCTATCAACCTAAAGTAAGGATTAATAAATTAGAAAAGTAAAGTTCCCCTTTCAGACCTTGTGGTCTAAAGGGCAGATGATGTAAAGGTCATCTGATTCTGTGGCTACGGTTAACGAGGGTGTCATGTGGCCAGCACAACGACCAGCCGTCTTTACTTTTCCCCAACTAACGTCAGGTACCCATTAGAGCTGGGTAAACTCAGAGGTGCCCGAAGATCACGAAATGAAAAATCCCAGTCTTCACCAGGACTCGAACCCCGGACCCCGGTTCGGTAGCAAGCGCTTTACCACTCAGCCACCGCGCCTCCTATTAATAAATTACGTCACTCTAAACCATGAGAACGCTACAAGGAAAAAAATAATACCTCAAAAAAAAATAAAAGCCACAAATGACGTCATCGCCTATAGAAGAAAGCGGCGTTATTTGATGGTGTACATTTGTATAAATATTCTCCATAACAAAACTAACTGCGACACGCCTAGCGGTCCAGTTTCTTGTCAGATCACTGTGGGAGGATAAGTCCTGTTCTCGATCGGAGTTTATCTCAGGTAACTTTCCTCTGATATCTCCGTCTCACAGACACACACATACACAAACTGACCTATTAAGCCAGTGCACATGTACGTAATGGTATAACTTAAGGGTGAACTCTAACACCACGACACCACACAACCGTATCCGATTCATTTCTTAATGAAAGTTAATGTGATACTATTGTTTATATTATAAATAAATCTGCACCCCTAAGCTGTCAGAAGATAAGTTATTGCCTTAATAATTAAAATTTGGTTCGAATTATCAATACATTTATAATATATAGGGAAGCGTGGTCGAGAGGCTAAGTGCGCTTGAACTTGGCTTGGCTTGACTACCTAGAAGGGGGCTCGAGGTTCGACACCCGACTCGGGCAGAGTTGTGTTTACTGAGCGCCTAAAGGCAGCACGGAAAACCAACTCCTAGATACCCCCTCCCCCCCACCGGTCCACAAATGAGATTGGACCAAAAGCGCTCTGAGCATGCTATAAGCATGAAAGTGGCGCTATATAAAAGCTATAATAATAATAATATATATATATATATATATATATATATATATATATATATATATATATTTATTTATTTATTTATTTATAATAAATATATCTAGATCTGGGTTCTAGTTAGTCTTATTTAGACTGTCAAGTGTGTGCCCCTATAATGGGGATATGTCAAAACTGCCTGCTATAAAAGTAGCTCGTTATTTTTTGAAACCTATAACTAAAATGAAGTTCGTATCAAAATTCTTTTTAAAAAACAACATTTGAAGCAGTATTCTATTCTATGAGTTAGTTAATGAATGGAAAATATTTATATTATAAAGTAGAAAGTAAGGCGTATGTATGTATGTATGTATGTATGTATGTAGGTTACGAACAGAAATCAAAACCATTTGACCAATCTTGATAAAACTTGGCGTAAATGTTCCTTGGTTACTAGCTTAGACCGTAGTGTATGTATTATAGTCCTAAAACAAACTTAAGACCCTCAAAAAAAAAAGAAGTTTTCCAACTCTATGAAAGCATTATAACTACATCGATCTAGGCCATGTTTAACATATTTACATGAAAAGATCGAAAGGATGTAGATCTAGATCTAAGTTTAGAAACTACACTTTGTGCAGATACGTTTTTACTTTGACACATGAAAATACAAAATATAGTCTATTGCTTTCATTATTTAATAAAATAAACCTTAATATTTGTGTTTCAAATGCATTTTTACATAAATTCGTTCCTTATATCTGCGAATTTAGAATACCTGACGAACATTCTTTCATTAGACATTACGCGAAATGTTACACATCTCTTTATTCCTATGTCTAAAACTCTATTTCAACTCTAAGATGACAGAACTTCTCTTCGCAAAAATAGTTTTATAATTAAACACATGAACATATTAATTATAGTCCATTCATTTCATATTGTAATCAAATTAACATTCAAATTTGTTTTTCTAAAGCATTTTTAGATAGGTCTACATTCGTTCACTAATGTTTTCATAAAAATTGAATTCAGGTCAATTAGCTATTTTTAGGCTCCATTCATAATATTTTTTTATTCATGAATTCATGCATTCGCTTTACGTATAACATTATTATTTTCTTAAACTGTTTCTTATTTTAATGTTAATGTTTCACTGACTATATCAGCAATAAGCAAGTTAAGACCCGCGGCAGCAGGTAATATCTGTCTAGTATTTTATAATGATCCATTGACACTTTTACCATTGTGACCTTAGATGCAATTTACTTTTACACCTCTGCGCGAATCTATCAATGAAGTTTTAGTTATTAAAGAATAAGTCCATGACCTTTTTAAAAAAGTTACCCCCCCCCCCTTTTGAAGTTTTTCATTGAAAAGTAGTATTTTTTTTTTGAAAAATCTGCTTGCATATATAATTCTAAAATTAGATGGTTCACTTTCGTAAAAGAAAAAAGTAGCTGTTGCATCAGAACTTTCAATGATCTAAAATATCATGATGTCCGATTTTCATTTTCTCTTCTTATTTCTGAGATCTAAACGGGACGGACAGACAGGCCGCACAAAACTAATAGCGGCTTTTCCTCTTTCGGGGGCAGCTAAAAAAACAATCATGTTTGATGCCGAAAGCGTTTTCTTACATTCTTTATTGCAGAAATGCATTCTCCTGACATCTAAAGCTCATTATTCATTCAAAATAGAGCAGTGAGATTAATAAGTAACGAATATTCACATTTGATTAGAGTAACACCTTTAGTAAATCACTAAATTAGAAAGCCTTCAGGAGAGAAGACTCAAAAGTAAGGTAGAAATTATACATAAAACACTGAACCATAATCTTAAACCACAAAGATAAATGCACATTCCTCGTTTCCTATTCCAAATCAAACGTGTACAAATGCTTGTTCTTCCCTAGTGCTATTAGAGCATGGAATGGGTTGCCTGAGCTAGCCAGGAAAACAAGTGGCAGAATTTAGGTCATTGGTTAATATGAATGACTAATTGCATCATAAAAGATAAGATATCTTTTGAGAACTGGGCTATGGTTTCTCTCACGTGCTATTTAGTAGGTTTGAGGTTTTCCTTACCTCCGGCAGCTCGGGAACTGTTGCCGAGTGGAAAGACCACATAAGAGCGAGAACTCTTTCTCGAGGGAAGCCGAGGCTCGTGAGACAGACCCAATGCCTTTTTAAACGACCCCTATTGGTTAATATGCATAACTAGATGCATGACGTGTATGACGTAATCATCGTCTTTATTAGAAGTAACTAATAATACAATTTGAGATTAGAGTGTGGTGCAACATAATATAAAATGGGTTCACATATCAATAAGTAGCTTATATTATATAGATATTCAACTAATTTTGTTCACAAACTATGATTTCTCAGAGGGATAGAGTGGGGAGGGCAGTAGATGCGATCGTCCCCCTATACCCCACCGAATCGAACAAGTTTCCAGTAGGGGAGCGACATAATATAAAGATTATATACTAATTCAACTAAATTTGTTTAAAAACTAGGATTTCTCCATAAAAGTAGGACTGCCCCCCCTACTCAAAGAGTTTAGGTTGGAAGCGCAGTAGATGTATTCGCCCCCCCCCCCCAGCCACCCACCCAATAGGCTAACAAATGACAATATAAAATTTTGTTTGCGTATCAATAACAAGTTTTAATCCAAGAGATATTTAATTGATTCTGATAACAAGCTGTGGTTTCTGCAAATAAAGTGGACCGCACCTACCACTAGAAAATTGATTGGGGGCGGGATTGATTCCATCACCCCCTCCCTACACCACCAAATTGACCAACACACTAGAGAGGGGGGGGGGCGAAATAATCTAAAAATAGGTTGAAATATAAATAATTAGTATATATATACATTTGTATATAAATTGTGTGATTTCTAAACTAAAATTCGGCCGAGTGTTTATGGGTGATCGCCCCTACCGTCCACTCCTTGATCCGCCAGTGGCTTACATCCACAGGTATCTTTTAAAATTTGTGTTTCCTCTATTGTATTATGTAAAGCTAATTTATGATATACATTTATTGTTACAAGTTCTAATATATCCACTATTATAAAAGGTCTCACTATAAGGCTGTGCAGACTGGTCGCCCAGTGAGGGATTGAATAAAGTGAAAGAAAAATATAAATTATGATTAATACAAAGAGGAGAATTTTATTAAATTTAGAAATATTGCATTTCTTTCTTCAAAACTATAACATGCTGTTCGATAAAATTTTTATTTATTAAAGCATTCAAAACAGGTTGAATCCTTCCAAAATCCTCTCCTCAAACATCCGACCTTCTTCGTAACTTAAAAAAACAACACATTGGATTGCTTGGCATAACACGCAGTAATGCACTAGTTAGAAACTACTGTCTTTTCTTTAGGTCACGAATTTTGTTTTTAAGATATACGTTTAACCTGGGTTGGGGTCGGGTAAAAATCTCTGTAAGTTACTTCGGTGAAAGCACTCTTAAAACCCCTCAAGCAACATTCTACAGCAGTGTTTCCCAAACTGTTTCTTTAATGTAACACTTCGCACTTCGCACATATGGAAATCTGATCGAAACACTGCTTAATTAGTTTAAATTTAAAACAACATAACAAAAAATAATTAAATCCTATTTTTTAAATGTCAAATTTTTAGATTCAGTTATAAAACGAATAAAATACATGCGTAAACATAAAAAATTTTAAAAAGATAAAAATACTTTAAAAAAATACACAGCTTATATTCAGCGTAGTTGTATCCATTAGTTTGGAACTGTCATATAATTAAATCTATAATAAATCCTTTTGGTTAAAAATATGTTTACCACTTGCTGGACCAATTGGAATTGAAGGGGTGGGGGTGAAGAGAAAGAAGGGGATCTTTACCTTAATGTTACCATGATCGCTTTTTAAATGCATTAAAAAAAAAAGAGGAACGACCTAAATTCGAACTCGTGGGCTAAAGCCTCCTGAAGCCTCTTCAAGCCAATATAAATACCACTGCGCCAGAGAAGTGCTTATGAAAAAAGAACGTTTTATAGTTATGTGTTGTTAGTTTCAAACTTTTCTATGTACAAAGTATAAAGAGGACCAATTTAACTTATGCCACCACATCTGTCAAGTACAATCTCCTTCCCTTTTTCGAGATGCCAAAGAAATCAAACTATTAGTTACCAATATTTACTTAACTAATTGATTACTTTTTTCTTATTGATAATTGTTTCGCAAATAAACAAATAATTGTGCAAAATTTCAGCTAGATTGAGTGTTGGAGAAATAATGTGTATAACCATTGCATCAGATAGACAGAGTGAGGTGTGTGACAGGTTGGCGAAAGTGACGTTTGTTTGGCGGGTTTAATGTCTAGGGGATGATTATTTTTAAAGCTATCACACACCAACCTATCAGCATATAAATCGGGAGCAGGCACACAACGAGAAAAGCAATGAAAGAAAGATACAAAGTTAAAAATAAAGAATATTTATTTACATAAATATTTACATAGAAGAATAAAAAGGGGGAGGGTTTGCATCTATCTCTAAGCTATACTATATTTGATCATCACTCTTGCACTTAATAAGAGAGTATGTCACTGTCTTCTGAACTTAGCTGGTTGTCCTGCTTAAGTTGCAGCAGTGTCCTAGCTTGAGGTTCTGCAGCTGGAGGTGGCGCTCCTCTAGCGAGTAGAGTGATGCCGGTGATACAGTTCTTGTGGAGTCTCAATCCAAAGTTCTGATATCTGTAGTGGGCCAGTAGGGCGGGTGGCCGGCTACCGTGGGCACAAGGGTACTGCAAGCAGAGCTGATCTGCCGTGGGCAGCGTCGTTAACAGAATACGTCCAGTGAGTTGCGGAGGGTTTGGCGTAGCTATGACGTCTCGCACAGACTCTGGGTCTCTAGGGACGTCTTACCTAATCAGTTGACAGATGGGCAGTCGAATAGGCAGGCAAGTAGAGCCGATAGCGCCAACTAGTAGAGTTAAGTGGATCCACGTAGGCGGTAGATGACACTCAATAACAAGTAGGCAGTAGTGCAGTGCTGAAAAGCACTAAGTACAAAGGCAATAGAGTAAGTTATCCAAACAAGTAGACAATAGTGCAGTGCCGAATAAATAGGCAATTGATCCCTAAATAGGCAGACAATGCCAAACAAATAGGCAGGCAAGTGATCCGATAAATAGGCAAAAAGCAGTTGACTAGGCAGATAATGCCAAATAAATAGGCAGGTGAGTGATCCGATAAATAGTTGAGTAGTGTCGAGTAGACACTGAGCAGCAAATAGGCAGACACCTGAGGGAGACTGCGGATAAGTAAAGACAAATTAGGACATGTCTCTCATGCATCTTATCGATGCCCTCGACGGAGGTGCATTCGTCAGATTGGTAAAATTGCTTTAGATCACAATGGGGAGATGATGACAAATGGGATAGGTTAAAATAGATGGCTGATAGTAGCAACATGAAAATGTACATAAAAGGGAGAAATAATAATCTCAAATAAACAACACAAGGTGGAAGAGAAAAAAAAAAGGGGGGGGGGGAGAAATTAGCGATGGTCAGCGACCATGACGGTTTGTTTACATACGACCGTCGGCCGAGAACAATGGATTGTGTCCGTTCAATGGGCGCAACTCTCGTCAAAGTAGAATGAGTACAGGGGAGATAATTCATATCTCTAAGCGCAGTATTAGTGCGCTAGTAAGATTATCAAGGCTGTCAGTCGAGATAAAGGAAATAAAATAAGATGTACAAATATATACATGGTAGCATCAACGATCAATTGAGCAACGTAGCATTAATAGATTAATGCAATACATAAATATACACATATGCCATGTTTATGTTTTCTACTTACGACAGTGAGAAATACACAATGCACTAATTAAATATAAATGAAATAAGCGAAATACACATGATAGTATTCAGTGAGAAATATGCACAAAGTAATTAAGTTGGAACTTGTGATTAAGTTTGTCTTACCACCAGGTATTTCTCTAAGAGTAAGAAGGTATGAAATAGTTCAGACTCGATTGCTCAGCTAGAATGAAAAATGAGAGAGTTTCTGTTCCGCCTTATCCTACCTTATATATGCCTGGAAAAAGGTGGGCGGAAACAGGAAATGGGATTGACCAAAGATTATCTCTCACGTGGGTGAATTTGATTCGAGATGGGAGTCGCACCGTGGAGTGTCACGAGGCGTATTGACCCGAGTAATCTCTTTGATCAAAGAGAGACGTGGGAGAGGGGGGAGGAAAGAAAGATTGACTTGCATTCCACCCAAGGTGGTGTCAACTGCGACCGTCAGACATCCGGCGGGTAAGACCAAAGAGACTGTGTGTTTATCTTTACCCCGGTCAAGGGGAGATAAGTGAAAAAGCCGCCAAGGTGGTGGACTCAGTCTAGCCTGGAGATGAAAAGGTGGGGCGGGAGAAGAAATTGGGGATAGGACGGGGAAATAATTAAAATAAAATAAATAAATAATGATAAAATATAATTAATGCTGTGATAAATTTGAGTGACTCTGACAGCAAGCTTTTGAATTGTCACAAGGTGAGTTAAAACTTTATAAAAATAAGTTTCAAAGACTTTGATGGTCTTGTATGACGTTAAGCCTGTATATATACTTTGATTTTGTTGAAATATAATTTTAAAAACTATTGCTTAGCACAACAAGTTATAAGAAAATAAAAAAGATAACTATAGCGTGTTTGTTTTCAAATACTGTGGTACTCTTCAAACAAACTAGTCTAGAAATCCTTTCAAGATTGATATTTGTATTTTGTTTCAAATTACAGTGACGGGTTAAATCAATTCAATTTTCCCAGTCACTGGCACTTATTTTTTACTAGTTTACTGGTCACGGACAACGAAATCAAACCCAGAAATCATCGTTGCTAGTTTTCTGGATCTATTGCTAAAGAGTTAATTCCAAGTTCTGTAAGTGTTATACATTTCTTTAGAAACGTGTTCATATATTGTAAAATATAATTCATTGAAACATCCATGCACTGTTGGAAAATAATCAAAATAATTAGATGTAATTGATGAAATCTATTTTTTTTTCTAATTTAAAAAATGCTATTTCGTCTCTTGCATTAGAATTGCAATACATTTTCTTGTAATGATAAGTTAAATTTCTTGCACTTGGTGAAAATCTATGTCAGACATGTACTTTAACATGTCGGATTTGTTAAAAATTTCAACACAATTTTGTCCTGAATCGTTTATTTTTCAAAAAGAAAACCAATGCCCATAAAGTCTTGAAAAACTCTTGTTATAAGTCATCTCGCTTTAGTAAGTAATAAAATGGCTTTGGGATCACTACTCAATTCATCACACACAATTTTGAACAACCTGGATGAAAGTAGGTTTGATTTTCACGGCATATTTTTAAATTTGTTACGTGAGCCTCTTAGTTCAATAAATTTTCTTCAATACTTTTATCATACGTGCAATAAACAAATATCAGCATACCAGCATTACAGCTAGTTTTACGATACCCGTAGATTCGCCGTCGTAATCATCTGCAGTTTGAAATTCTATTGTATTTCTTTGTGTTTTCAAAAATTAAATGCCTTTTCCTTTATGATTAGTGCGTTTTGTTTTGAGGTGCCTGCATAGGTTTTCATTAGCCAAAATAACTGTTTGCAAGTACGGTTTATAAAACTATAAAACACATAGCAGCAGGGGAATCGGAATAGTCTTATAACTCAGATCAATCTTGTAAAGCATACTCATAAATTATATCACATAGGTTAAATTACACAGTACTACTACCATTACAATTTAGTTTCATTATTTTGTGTGAATCCATGCGTAAGCAATGTTTTCCTTAAATTTGAATGCATTCTACATCAGCTCAAAGTTTATTGTGATGTTATAAATTTTTTCCGTTTTCGAAAAAAATTAAAACTCATTTTCTACTTAGCATTTACTTAGGAATTCAATCTAATTCGAAATTCCAATAGTTCATAAAATACATAATAAAGGTTGCCGGATCACAGACCTAAAGGAAACGATTACCTTATTCATCCGCTCAGAATCGGGAATTAAAAACCTGATATTTTTACACGTTTATTTTTTATTGCAGTAGTTTCCTGCACAGTTTGTTAATATTATACAAAAGGTTGAGAAACCCATCATGATACAAATGTTATAGTAAGTTCTCATAGTATAACGTACAGACACGCCAATATGTGGCTAGCTTGTACAAACTTTATGGTCATATAAAAAGATGGAGTACCATGCTGCTTATGAATTACAATTATACACATAGATGCTGAAATATTTTATAAAATAATTTAAGGAAACTATAATTATATTTTTTTTGTATTGAAGTAAAATTATTTCTATAACATTCTTATGGACAAATGTATGTAAACTGTATTTTAAGGTCAAAATGTATAATAATATTTTTCAGAAGGAATCTTTACATTTCAGCCATTTCATTTAATTCTAAAACTCAATTTCAAACCCATGTTGACATATCTATATAAGTATCTGGAATGATTCCCCTTGAAAAGGGAGTGGATGTTGTCATGTTGTAGGTGAAGTGTGTTAACGACGTGTGTAAATAACCCTATTCATAAATGTGTCGTTATTAAGCTGAGAATGTCTATTTTACAGCCAAACTGAAATTTGGGAATATCCGATCGTCCTGTTACCTTCTATTTTGATCATTATTTTGCTAACTTTTTTAACGCATTATTTTGTTTAAATTCATGTTTAAATTCGAAATCAGGTAGGTAATTTAAGAAATAGTGGATCTTAGACAATATTTCGTATATTTATTTGAAATGATTTATACTAAATGAAAGACTACTTTTGAAAATAAAAGTACAAGAGCATACAATTTCTACATTCATAAAATGTCAAACATAAACATAAAAATATAATCTATCTATCTATCTATCTATCTATCTATCTATCTATCTATCTATCTATCTATCTATCTATCTATCTGTCTATCTGTCTGTCTGTCTGTCTGTCTGTCTGTCTGTCTGTCTGTCTGTCTGTCTATCTATCTATCTATCTATCTATCTATCTATTTATCTATCTATCTATCTATCTGCTAGCTTGAGCTCATGTTCTTTGTGAGCAAGTAGGCCACAATCATGAGCATTAAGAAGCTCTGTGACGACCATCTCTTTTATTTTAGAATGGGGCAGTAGACGCCGAACGTTAAACACATTGACGTCTGAGTGGAACCTGAAATAAATGCTTTCGTGCAGTTTCTGCTTCATTTGACCCAACAGAATGCCATAGAAGTATTATATAAGATAAGATAAGAAGATAGCGAACGAAGTAGGAGCAAGAATACGGCCCTGCTTTACGCCATTCTCTTTGGGTAAGTGATCAGACAGAAAACTATTGTGTTTAATTTGTTTTGTTTTATTTACCAGCACAAGGCTTCTTAAGAATGGACAAGATCTTTGGATGCATCTGAGCTTAAACAAAATATATGTTGGGAAATGAAATAACTTTGTAAAATGTAAAGTAACCAGAAGTTTACCAATAATTTAGAAAAAAATAAATTGGTCGGAATAGTTCCAATGTACGAAAACAACAAAAATTACAAACATAGCTAATTTGTTCCTGAGCTGGACGAGCATTTAAAATACCTATAAATTGTGATGTTTCTTGACTTTGTAGTGTCACTCTTTTGGAAACATCTGTAATAGAAAATAGAAGCACAGTGAAAGGAACCACCCCCTTCTGTTAGCTACCTCTGCACATGTACTTAGTACATTGCACGTGTCGAGGAAACAACAAAATGCTTGCTAGCCTTATCCCATCCATCGATCAGTTCCACACGGTGGTTAACGCTGTGGTGGCCGACCTCTTACGGTTAGATGACAGCATGTAATTCGTGGGACTCCTCCGTGGGACACGGCCTTTGGCGTCTCCACAGCAGGAACATTTTGGTGAGGCCCGAGGACTCGTGACCTCTCACAACTAATTTAATTAAATGATCCACTTGATTGTCAAAAAGGTAGTGATGAATTCATTTCTTGTTGACACTATAAAAAAGAAACCCAACATTTGGAATTTATTTTTTAAAATATTTGAAAATTGTGTTCGTTTTTCATTATCGAAATTTCACACAAACATATATTTTAGGAAAATAACAATATTCTCAATTTTCCCAATAAGCCAATAACTTTATTCTAATAATACTCTTAGATTTCTATATCAAGGCGGCCTTTTTAAATTGGGTTTGTGAACGTTTTCCAAAGACAAAATAATGAGTACCAAAGTAAAAAAAAAACAATTTCTTTTATTTCAATATATTTCTCTTGCACCAAGAAGTTTGAACGGGAAATTGAAAGGGAAGTAAGTGTGGGCAATAGAGATCCTAATATAAGGCAGAACGATAAATAAAGGATGAATATGAAGGAAATACCCTTCACGCTAACGAAGGCATTCAAGATAGTTGAGTGATTGTAATGAAACAGCTCTACTAAAATACCAATATCATGGCTTTATTCAACAAGACTACAGTAGGCAGTGAATGAGCACAAACACCTCTCACTTGACATTAAGTACTATGAACACACACACACACACACATTCTATCGACATGACCTTCTTACACACTGGACACTGCAGGAATTAAACAACTCACACTTACACTACAGTGATAGAGTAGCCAGAAAATATGGACAGATTATAAAAGGAAGATAGGTGACAAAATAGAGAAAGATTGAGAGAGATTCTAAAAGTAAAATTGGGGTGATGTGGTCTGGCAACTAAGGATAACATTGTAGGGCGAGTTTGGTGAATGAGAGCAGAAAACAAATCAACCTAATTACTCGGGGTTGGATGGAAAGAAGTCAAAATGTTTTGGTAGCGAAATAAAAGGAAAAAAAAAACTTTTCGGATTGGTGCATACAGAAAGGAGCTTCAGGTTTTGAATATAGCAAGAGGGTTGATCTGTCTCGGAAAAGTTAAAGACTTGACGAATTCATTTGATTTACTAACCTGGAGATGAAGTTTTCGGCTAACTCGGGATAACCTTTTGTATGAAATGCACCAAAAGAAAAATATATAAACCTAACAGGTTTATAAAAAGAAAAAAAAAAGGAATAAATGCTTCACAAAATATGGAACTAATATTTCTCTCCTCCAAGCTTCAGTCTTTCTAATAGTATCTCTTAGTTCACCTTTTCAGAATTAATCATCAGATGCTTTTGTATAAAAATATTTTCATAGGTAATTTAAAAAATGGTTCCCTTTCACGTGAAATTTAGCGGTTTCAATGGGCTTTGTTGCTGAACATAAAAATTATGTATGTGTCAGATGCGAATATCCCAAAGTTTCAGTAAAACAAATTACAAAAGTCATTTCTCTATAGAAGAAGTTACGAAAGTTATATAATATAAAACCACAAACCTATATATACTACAATAAAAATAGGCATTTGCTCTCTATTTACGATTTATTTAGGTAGGTGCTGTTTTACTATTACACACAAAGTATCCGATTTTAGAAAAAAAAACAGGTTTTTTTTTTTTTGTTTAACGCTATCGCTAACGCCATATAGATCTAAATTACATCTCTTTATTAGTATAATTAAATATATAAATTAAAATCTGTATGAATGCGTTGGTAAAATAGTAGATCTAGAGCTACATAGTATAAATGAGATTAGTAGATTTATGTTGATAAATTAAGTGGAATAGATCTATTGTTCTAGAAATTTAGAATCTACATTTTTTTTGGCATCTCGTGCAGCACAGCAGAGAACTTACAAAAGCCATCAAGTCGCAATAGGTAGGCCCCTACTGCGTATACAGTTCACGCCATTGACTGTTCTGCGTATACCGTAGGCGTAGTCCTATCACCACACGGGCACATGTGATTCGTGAAACATTCAAATAAATAGTAAACACTGCACTCATCATTAATCTTCGGAATCACTGACATTGTCATTAAGTAATATCTATATCTAGATTTCAGATCGAATGTAGTTTAGAAATCTAGATTCTATCTTGAGACTAGTGTCACTTATTATTCACTAGTCTAGATCTAGCTCTACCTGACTAAAGCTTATTAATTAGGATAGGCCTACATCTACTATCTAGATTATTCTATACAGAGTCTATAGAGAAATTCTATAGCTAGTCTAGATCAGACTCAGTAGATCTACTATCTATACAATACTGATTATACTTCTACTTATAGATCTACTTTTCAACGCTAAGACCTAATATACCAATATAATTAAGGCTTGTAATCGAGTCCTAAGATTCATGAGGAATGCAATATTTTATGTCGATACGCAGCCGCAGCTGAGACCTACGTATTTTCCCACAACCAGGGCAAGCATAACCATTGTCGATTAAGATTTTCTTTTTGCTGTCTGCGTCTGTCCCTGGCAGCGGATTTCCTTTTGGTCTCAAATGTGCATTCCCCGTTCCTTTGTGAGTGACCTCCAGCTGTCTGTCTCGTTCTGAGGCCGCATGCAACCAGGTACTCTCTTCTATGTCTACTATGGCAAGAAAGCGCCTAATGTGGTATTTAAAGCGTTTCCGTGGGGCACCTCTGTTACGTTAACCACCTTTTAGCTCACCAAAAAAAAAGACTGCTTTTGGCATACGTTCGTCCCCCATGCGGGGTACGTGCCCTGCCCTGAGTAACTGTCGGACCATAAGAAGTCTTGCGGTCTTGCTACCGTATGTCCATGATGGAGCGCAAGCATCTTTGGTGAAAGCGCTCAAGTAGTCTTAGTTGCTTTCTGTATAATACCCATGTTTCAGATCCATATAGAAGGGTTGAGAGAACCACTGCTTGGTAGACACTTTTTTTTGTAGGCAGGCGGAGTGATCTTTTCCACCAACTCACTCCTGGAGGCGTCCAAAAGCACTACTGGCCCTGGCCAGACGGTTATCAACTTCCTTGAAAGCGAGGTGTCATTCGATACTATGCTTCCTAGATATGTGAAGTGGTCTACCACCTTAAGGGGACGTCCATTTACGGTGTTCTTTGGGCCTAAATAGGTTTTATTGGTCACTTCTGGACATTACAAAACATGAATTCTGTTTTCCCAAGGTTTATAGATAAACAGAAAACGGCGGCAGCGTAGCAGGCTGATATCATCGGCATAGAGAAGCTCTGCTATGACCATTTCATTTGTTTTTTTGTATTGCATAGTAGACGTCGAAGATTGCCGTCCGAACGAAACGTGATGTCGATGCCTTCGTGCAATCAATGCCTCATTTGACCCAACATTACGCCAAAGAAGATAGCGAATAGAGTAGGAGCAAGTACACAGCCCTGCTTCACGCCATTTTCTATTGTGAAGTGATAAGACATGTCACCATTGCGTCTAATCTGGCCGTTTTGTCCCACATGAAACTGCTTGAGAATGGATAGGAACGTAGGTGGGCAATCAAGCCTGGCCAGAATCCTCCATTAACCATTGACCGTGTCGAATGCCTTGGTGAGGTCTATAGGTTTATATAGTATACTAGACTTAAATCTAGTCTAAAATCAAGACTAAGTCTAAGACTCTAGCACTAGACTACCTAGAGTTACAGTAAATTCCGATTATCAGAGATTCTGTTTCTTCTATATTTATTACCTAGATATATATTCTTGAAGTAGATCTATACTGATTTAAATTCAAATTCAAAGTGAATATTTATGATCAAATAGATTACAGATTATAACTAGATTTTATAGATCTATCACTATTATGAGTCAAGACCTATAAGACGTGTGAGATCAATTTTTCAAAGCAACTATAATTGATGGACTTCATCTAAAACAAGTTGCTTCACATATTCACATGCGAATTTTGTTATATTTATAAGCTTGGCATTATTTTGGACCAATGTTTCACAACAGCTGATAAGAGAAATCAGGTATAAACATCAGGACTAAACACGACCCATTAACTCAAGAAAACATCAAGAAATTAAATCAGACACAACATAGACAGTGAGATTCATAAGAAACGAATATTCACTATCGATTACAGTAACACATTTTTAAAAACATTTTAAAAATTATTAAAAGTTTTAAAATCACAATATTTATTTCTACAATCATATTTGTGTGTGAAATTGTTTATCGGAAAAACCCGGGTACTGGAAGTAAGCTAGTTCTAAAAAAATACACAGATCGCTGTGGAATAGATGCCTTTTTGAGAAGGACACCTTCAGAATGATAGCATAATACAGAAACAAACTATAAGCTAGTTCCATACGGTACGTGACGTTTTGGCGACGCCGTTTTGGCCCCGCCGTTTTGGCGCGAGCCGTTTTGGCGACGGGATGTTTTGGCGCGAGATATCATTTGACGATAATTTCAAAAGCACGTAGCTTTTTTTTTAGTGAGCCCTTGAATTCCAGCGACTTAGGCAAATAACCATGGTGTCTATGTATACTTAACTTAAACTATTTTGAGAAACATGGTACATGTATTATATTTTTACTTATTATTAGCAAGTGTTTGGTATGTATAGTTGGAGATACCATACAGTCATTAAACAAACCAATGTTAATGTAAACAAATAATTGCATCAATATTTAGTCTATCATCGTTTCAGTTTGTTTTTAATTTTAAAGTAATATCTTAAAAAACTTTTTTGAAAATAAAAGTGTGCCTCTTAATAAACACACATACACAAGCCAAAATGTTTATTAAAGAAAATGATGTGAAAAACAAACACACATTTACATTTAGTACGTGAAAAATATGTCTTAACACAAACACTCATGCAAAACATAGATATGCATAATTCTTTTAAAAGAAATAATACAATAAACGTAAAATAATGTATTTCGCGCCAAAACGTCCCGTCGCCAAAACGGCTCGCGCCAAAACGACCTTCGCGCCAAAAACGGCGGGGCCAAAACGTCCTGCTTCGAGTTCCATAGATAGCAAAGGGAGATAACAAATAATATCGTGGAGTGGAGCCCTATTTTGGAGAGACACTCCCGTCCACATATATTGCATGTCAAGGTGGCTTTCGTATTGGTGGTAGAGGAGCTGGCCATTTTCAGTGTGGCACGCTTTTATTCAAGGATCGAGGCCCATGTTTTCTCACTTTCTATAGCTTTCTTGGTCACCGCCTCTGTCCAACCAGTGCGGTCCAAGGCTATCCAATGGTTCACTGATTTTAAATCCCTTTTTATCATATCAACGTAATTGAGGTGGAGGTGAACAATTTTCCTAAGCCAGACGCAAGTTGCCGTACAGAATGATTTTTTTGGGATGCGATTATCCTCAATCCGGCGAACATGTCCGAGCCAGCGCAGGCGGCTTAGCTTGAGGACCGTAAAGATGCTGGGAAGGCTCGTTCTCGCGAGGATCTCTTTATTACACACTTTTTCTTTCCATGTTATTTTTAAGATCCTTCGAAGGCAGTGCAAGTGGAATGACTTTAGTTTCCTCACTTGTTTTGTGTAGGTTGTCCTGCCGTACAGTAGCGTGCTAAGAACGCATGCCTTGTAGACCTCCATTTTGGTCGCTGTGGTGAGCTTCTGGTTTTACAAAACTCTTGGTCGAAGTCTAGCGAAGGTTGATGTGGCTTTTCCTATTTCCTACGACAGGTCGCCTTGAATTGTAGACCCTAGGTAGCAGAATTCGTTTACGGCATCTAGCTTGTTATCGTCAATGAGGATGGATGGTGGTGCTGTAGCAGGTGGTCCCATGTCATTAGTTTTCTTTGTGCTTATGGTTAGACCATACTCTTTGCAAGCCTTAGAGAAGCAGGACATTTGTGACTGAAGTTCCTCTTGCGTGTGTGCCACTACCGCTGAGTCGTCCACGTAGTTCTTTTGAGGGTGGTTCTGATTTAAGTTATGGTCCTCATTCTAGCAATATTTAGAAGTTTGCCATCAAATCTGGAATGAAGATATATGCCTTCGGTGGATTTGTCAAACGCATGGTGGATTAGCATTGAAAAGAGTATTCCAAAGAGGGTTGGGGCCAGGATATCCTTGTTTGACTCCGCTGTTTATACTGAAACTTTCGGAGCAGGCGCATTGTACCCATCATATTTTGGCAATAATATTTAGCAGCTTGGGTGGACAGCCTATTATCTATAAGATTTTAAAGAGACCTTCTCTGATGACTTGATCAAAGGTCTTTGTCAGGTCGATGAATGCAATGTACAAAAGCATTATTTGCATTTTCCGGAAGTTGACGGATGGAGAAAATTGTGTCAATTGTGGATCTCCCTGAGCGAAAGCCGCACTGTGATTCTGGATAGACTCGATCATCAAGTTTTTGTAGCCTGGGAAGTATAATTCTAGCAAAGACTTTGCCTACAATGCTTAAGAGAGAAATTTCCCTGTAGTTGTTGAAGTCGCTTCTGTCACCTTTGTTCTTGTACACGGTGATGATCTTTGCATCCCGCAGATCCTGTGGCACAGCACCTTCTTGCCAACATTTTCAGAGCAGTTCATGTAGAGGTTGGCTTAGTGTAGTTATGTATTGTTTCAGTCATGTTTTCTATGGCTTTGCTGAGTTCTAGTAAGGGGTTTGGGGTACTTCGTCTAGTTCATTCATTTTGGGTAATTGGTTGTTAGCATTAAGAGCTGAGGCAGAGACTGAGCTTATTGTGGCGTATAGTTCGGAGTAATGTTCGACCCATCTGTGCATTTGTTCTCTCTTGTCTGTGATAGCTTCTTCAGTGGTTGATTTGAGAGGTGCTGACTTGTTTTGGGCATGTCCGAGAGCCTTTTCGATTGCTTAATACATTCTTCTTATGTTGCCTCCTTGAGCAGCGAGCTGAATATTCTCACTGAGCTCTATCCAGTATTCATTGGCACAGATCCGTGCTGTCCTCTGCACTGTGGCTCTATCATCTTTCGGAGTTAACAGATTGCCTTGGGTAGGTTTCGCCTTGTGTATAGCGAGTGCATCTCTCTTTGCTCTTATGTCAGGTTGATTAGAGTCGAACCAATCGTTCGGCTTTGTAAGTTTTCTTCAAAAGATGTCCATAGAAGTCTTTCGTATGGTGGACTTGAGGTGTTCCCATTTTTCTGTTGCTGTATTTCCAGAAGCACTTTTGTAGTCGCGTTCAAAATATTCCGCAAACTGTATCTGGAGATCAGGGTGGCACATCTTGCTTACATCCGATTGGGGTCTTCTAATCTGCTTGGTATGGTGGATTTTTTTAGGGAGAAGGCTGATCTTACAACATACCAAGGAGTGATCTGTGTCAAAGGCTGCACTGTGATAAGACCTGGTAAGCTTTACAGATTTTAAGCACTTTTGTCTTACCATGATTAGATCTAGTTAATGCCAATGTTTGGAACGAGGGTGCCGCCACGATACTCTGTGTTATGGTTTAGTCTTGAAGTAGGTATTAGTGACACAGAAGGAGTGTAGAGACCAAACTTCGAGGAGCCTTTGTCTATTTTCATTCACTTTTCCGACACAAAAACGCCCAATACAGCTTTCCCATGCAGATGTGTCAGATCCAACGCGTGCATTGAGGTCGTCTAGGATGATAACCTGTTCCATATTTGGGATCTCATTGAGAGCAGACGAAAGGTTATCATAGAACATGTCTTTGGCCTCCTTCAGTCATAGAACATGTCTTTGGCCTCCTTCAGTCATAGAACATGTCTTTGGCCTCCTTCAGTCATAGAACATGTCTTTGGCCTCCGTTGTGAACACAATGTAGGAGCGTAGACACTTATCAAAGTCACCTGTTCAATAGATGTGTTTAGGCGTAGTTATAGGAGTCTTTCTGAACCGTTGCACTTCAGCTCTAATGTGTTCAGTAGTGTGTTCTTAACTACGAAACCAACGCCATGTTCCCTTACTTCACTTTCGGCTTTGCCTTCCAGAAGAAGGTGTGGCCTTTTTCTTTGATTTAACCAGCTAAACGAGTTTCCTGGAGTGCAGCAATGTCAACTTTGAGCCTGGACAGTTCATCATTCATTATTGCGGAATTTCTGGCATCTTCTATGTCTGGTAAGTTAACATTAAGTCAAATTTGTAAAGTACGCACATTCCTTTGTGCCTGCTTTTCAGATTTTGTCTTATCCTCGTGTACCCAAAAGACGAAGACAGGCAAGACGGGACAGCACTTTAGTGACTGGGGGTTGTCCAGCTTAAGGTGGGTGGTAGCTGTCCATTGGGATTCTAGGATCCCTCTCACCGACGAAAATGGCCCCTGGCGCTATGCTCTACGTCAATTGACCATTTGAGCTTATAACCGGTTGCTGTCACTTCCCGTGTTTGGCTGACGCCAAAGGCGAAGCTGGAATGTCATCTTCAGTTTTTGAATTTGGACTTTGAGTAAGCGAGATGAAAGCATGGGCATTGTTTATGGTCTGAACGATGTCTCCCACACAGCAGTTACCCCTCTCTGCGCAGCTGATGAAATCAAAGGAACGGAATATCCGATACAGTTTGGAACAAGTAGCTCCACAGGCTCTGCCATTCTGCAGCAGAGTGCGCAGCAGTCTGCCTAAGCTCCTGATTTTTCCTCAGGGTTGTCTCCCAAAGCCTTTCATATGTTTGAGTATAGCCGCAAAGTAGCGGAGGTTTGGATTCAGAGTTTTCCTTCTCCTAGATGGGTATCCAACCAAGGCTAACTAGTCCCTCCTGCCCGAAGCTTACTGGTTTAGGCACCAGTTTCTTGCCTTTGCCCCTTCTCTGTTGGTGATAAGAAGGTTCCGGAAGGTTGTTAACGGCGTAAGTGGTAATAGTTTTAAGCACACCATTACCTATAAAATGCTTCCAATGGCACGCGTCTCAAACAGCCTCTGACAACCAGTCCAACACCTGGCATTCACGTGTGGTTCAGATACTGAGCCCGGCGGAACTGTTAATCAATCAATAATAATACGCTAAGGGCTCATGGTGAGCGATAATACATCAGGGATAAGATAATAATGGCTAAGGAGCTAAATACATGTGGTAAGAATTATTAATAAATTCTAGTCCAGATACAGAGTATGGCTTGAATATTTAGCCACAAAAAGCCATGATAAAAAATATAAGCTTAAAAGTAATCTACTTACATTATCCATAAGGAATACACAAATATATGTACACAAATAATGTAGTAATTACATTCACAGATATATACAAACAACTAAGTAAAATGGTTCTCAAGCACTTTTATAAGTTACATACCACCAATCCAAATGAAAGAAAGGAATGAAAATGTGTAGAGCTCAAACAAGAGAACTATTTGCTCCCAATCAGGTCTCGAACGAGAATGACTAGAACCGCGAAAGGTTAGTCCAGATAAAGATGGCGAGGGGATGGGCAATGGTGGGGGGCGATGATCCGCAAATGTGATGTAGACAATCTGGCGTCATCGAGAAACAAGTCCCCGTTTGATCGAGACGAAAGTTTCCCGGTGTTAGACATTGCGTAAATGCGTTAAATGGGAGCCCAGAAAATTGGTCCCTTCGTCTCCCTGTCCAGTTGGTCAGAGAAGGTGAAGGGGAGATGATCAGGGCTTGGCCAGAGCAAGGGAGATAACATCTTGACCCTGGTCAGCGCTAGTCAATCAGGAAATCTGTTGCCCGAGGGGTTGAGTTGAGTAGGCCATTTGAAGTGACCAGCCGCTCCCGAGGTGGGGGGTCAGTAGGGGAAAGCGTTACCTGGCGTGGGGCGGGGAGGTCCAGTCGGTCCAGTGAATAGGAGGAGGGGCAACCCAAATAGGTCGAAGGGAGTATACTCTTGTCAAGAGTCTAATGGGCATGTGTCAAAATAGGGAAATGTAAAATGTGACATCAGTGCCCGGGGGGTTGATTTGGAGGGGTGGTGGTAGTGAGTTTTAGCGCTCGATGGGCTAAGTTTAAGAAAATTGATAATTAACATGTGAATAAATGCTTGGACCTGAGTGATACCTTGAGTGAGCTAAAACGTGTCGTCACAGTCGGGACAATAGCCATGTTTACACAAACATAGAAAGACATTAATTTTCATGCTGTTGATTTTTAATTAATCTTTTCTTTTCATCATTTAGAGACAGAAATGGGAAATAACCGTAGCACATTACAAAGTCAACCAGATGTATTTGGAGTTGAAAAACCAACAAGTCTCATGGTTGCTGCTCGAGAAGGAAACACATCTAAAATGATGGAATTGATTGAATTTGGTGTAGACATCAATGAACAGAACAGCCAAGGGCTGAATGCACTGATGCTTGCAGCGTTTTATGGACACACGACTGCTGTGCAGACTTTAATTATGTTTAAAGCCAATGTAGACTTAACGAACAATAATGGTCAGACTGCTTTGATGCTAGCTAGTGAAAGTGGTCAAAAGAAAATAGTTAAATTTCTCTTAAAAGACGGGGCTAATGTTAACTGGAAAGACAGAGAAGGATTGACATCGTTGATGATCGCTTCACGCCATGGACATTTGAAAACAGTCAAATGTCTCATTAATAACAACGCTAAGCTCAATAGACAAGATCGATTTGGCTGGACAGCACTGATATTCGCGTCACAGTATGGACACAACAAAGTGGCTCAATTACTTATAAGTAACAAAAGTATCGACATGACCTTAGGAAATAAAGCCGGACAAAACGCACTAATGATTGCTTCTATTAATGATCATATAGAAATTGTGAAAGAATCATTGAAGCGTGACCCAACTCTAATAAATGACAAAGATCACCATGGATACACAGCATTAATGTTTGCTGCTCGATATAACAGAGTATCAATCGTGAGACTGTTACTGGAATCTGGTGCAAGTGTCAAATGTAAAGGAAAAGACGACTTATCAGCTTTAAAGATAGCCGCGATGTATGGACACACTACGGTATTAAAATCTTTGCTTGATGTTTCAGACATACTTCGTCTCCCCAAAAACGATGCTATTTTAAATCTGATATTTTTAGCTTTAGAAAGTAAACAAAATGACGAAGCGGAATTATTGCTAAACTACAGATGTGATGTTAACGAAAAGACAGATGATGGCAGGACACTTCTTAGGTCTAGCTCAAAAAATGGACTTTTCAAAATAGTTCAAAAATTGATACAGCGAGGTGTAAATTTAAATGAAAAAGATCAAAAAGGAAATACAGCTCTAATGTTTGCCACTAAAGCGAATCACAAAGATATCATTCAGTTACTCTGTAGTAATGGATGTCAAGTTAATCAATGTAATCAGAAAGGCTGGACACCTTTAATGAAAGCTTGTAAAAATGGTAATAAAGATGTTGTCGACATTTTGTTAAGCTTTGACGGCAATGTTAATTACTTGAACAATGACTGCTGGTCACCACTCATGATAGCCTGTAAATATGGACACTTGGATATTGTGAGAAGTCTTCTCAAAAGTAATGCTAATACAGAAATTAAAACTTTAACTGGAAAGACAGCTGCTCAGATTGCTTTAAAATATGAACATGATGAAATTTATCAAACGATTCAAAAGATCGAGACCTATGGCGACGAGAATACAAATAAAAGATACTCTGACACGTTTACATCTAAAAAAGAGAGAATGAATAGAGTTAATAGTATTTTGTCAATGACAAGCTCCATGTCCGATTTTCAAGACATTAAAAGCACGTGAGTATATATCACCAAAAAGAGAAAAAGAGATAATTAAAAGAGAGTTTTTGTTTCATACAAATCAGAGGTGAATCCTAATATTTCGGGTATAAGCAATACAAAAAAAAAAAAAAAAACATTTTCTAAATAGTGACGTAGGAGGAATTTAGCAAATGCGTCGTAAGACTGATTTTTTGCTTTGATTTTGTTTAGTTTAGATTAGATTTTATGTTAAACCATCACTTGCCCCAGCAAGGTGGTTTTGAGGTTACCCTCCCTATTCTATAACACAAAAATAATGCAAACGAAAGTCACCGAATTCCATGAGCCAAAAAACGACGAGGTTTTGGTGCTTAAACCCCTCCCACATTTTTTACGACAAATCTCCCTATTTAATATAAGACTAAAGCATACAACAGTCACCATATTTTATGAGCGTAGCCAAGAGGGGTTTTGTGTTTAAAAGCCCACTCCAGAGGACTTTAAACAACCTCCAAATGGTTTTGAGTGTAAAACCCCCTCCAGCTTAGTTTGAAGCTAAATACCACCTCTTTAAAATTAAAGCAAACTATACACACAAAATTATATGAGTGTAGCCAAAGGGGGGGGGGGGGGGGTTCACTTTAACCCCCCCACAGGGCTCTAAGTTAAAAAAAAACATCCAGATGGTTTTGAGTTTACCCCCTGTCACAGATGCCATTATAGATTTATTTGTATATTTCACATTTAAAAGCTTGTGTGTAAATAGAAATATAAACCCTTGACTGAGCCTCAGGAATTACCCCACAAATCTAGATCCTTGACAGCGCCTCAGGTTTTACCCGAGACGTAATTACGATGTTGCAAATCTATTTGTTGATTTGAAAATAAATAAAGACATTTTTTAAAAGAGTTAGCGCCAGAGAATTGACGAGAGTAGAAAGAACGGGAGTCGATGAAAGAATTTCCTAGTATACAGTCGCGTTTTCTAAGAGCTCTGATTTAAAGCCTTTGTAATATTATTTGTGCTTGTTGATCTGTAACTTGTACATAAGCTGTACTTACGTTTTATATTTAAATAAAGTTCCAGAGTTGTGTTTAAACAAAGAATCTTTTATTGTGAATCCTAGATCGTCGTTTATTCAACTATTTTAATTCAAGTAAAATTCCCGGCACCACAACACACGTTGTGACACCCCCCCCACCTTCTATAGATTGTAAAATCTAAAGCAAACTAGTCACAAAATTCCTTTGGCGTAGCCAAGAGACGTTACACATTTCTACCAGTCGCTGGATTCCATTAAAAAGGTGCAGTGAATAGTAGATTTTGTTTTTGAACTACACTTTTAATAGCAGGATAATGCACTGTACATACCTCAGAATATGCATTTTTTAGTTTTGAATACCAGAAGTAATACTTGGGGCGCTCCCCACAAACCTCCTAGCTGTCAAGGGCAGGGTGTCTGCTATCTTTTCACTAACTGCAGCAATAACGTATTCTAGGGTACAATAAACGTCTTCCAAAAGAATGAAGGGTTGGAATATAATAACGATTAAATACACACACACGCACACACACACACACATATATATATATATATATATATATATATATATATATATATATATATATATATATATATATATATATATATATATATATATTGTTACGAATCTCACTATCCAGGCTCTCTGCAAACTGCACCATACACCACCAACTGAAAGAACTTGACAACTCAGGGCTCAAAAATAACGTAATAGTTTAATGTCAATAAATAACAGCCAACACTGTACAATTGGCAGCACGTAACACAAGACTGTACAAATATCTCTCCGTTAATAGCCGTACCGTCGTATCAACTCTTGCACTGGACTCTCTGTCTCTTCTCGGACTTGTACTGAGCAGTCGTAACGAACCGTAGATCGAGAAGTTGTGTCTCACTGTCTCTGATACCTTCGCTCTTTATATAGGGTCCCTGCTGGCCTTCTCGAACCGGACAGAACGCCGCTCGACGTTTCTGGGTGGTCAGATGACTACAACTCTCGTGACGCTCCTGAGCTCTGTTCACGACGCCGATCCTTCCCGAACCGTCATGTTGAAACTCGTCTCGGCTGACCGTCGTAACTCGTCACGCTCGACCGCTCGTCTGGCGCTGGCCTGGGGCGATTGGCGTTGGCTGACTACACACACACACACACACACACACCACTTCCATCTGTGCCACCACCAGGTTTATAACAATACATATATATATATATATATATATATATATATAATATACATACATATATACATAAATACATATATATATATATATATATATATATATATATATATAGTGGGGGGGGGGGAGGAGGAGATACCTTCTTATACTAAGCGCTCCCCCATGCTAATGTCAACTATGGAGTAATAACGCTTACGTTTGGGCATAAAGGTACAAAATATATAATACAACGTCACCTAAAGCCCATTGCCTAAGGATAAATTACACGTAGACAATATAATGTAATAATCTTCAAAATTAAGGTCGCTGTTTAAATGCAATGTATTTATAACTCCAGTTGTCTGGACTCTGTTCTGCCACTGGATTCAGCTGGCAAGGGGCGAGGGAGTGAGGCTGATGCAGCGCAAATCTCCCTCACTTTAATACAGTTTCATCGTGCAAGCCACATTCTCATCTCCCATGTTCATCAATCAAAAAGCCCTGCGGCGATAAGCAAGTGGCGATGTGGCAGGTGTGGAGCAGGCCTGTCTGCAACTGACCGAGCCCACCCATTCTGCCGGCTTTTTAAAGCGAGGATTGGACTTAACAGTCTTCTTCGAGTCCATGGGGGACGCCAATAAAGTACCCTTTCCCGGGCAACAGATTTGTTTATTATACCTCTGCCAGGTGACTAACTTCTTATACCTCTGCCAGGTGACTAACTTCTTATACCTCTGCCAGGTGACTAACTTCTTATATCTCTGCCAGGTGACTAACTTCTTATATTTCTGCCAGGTGACTAACTTCTTATATTTCTGCCAGGTGACTAACTTCTTATATTTCTGCCAGGTGACTAACTTCTTATATTTCTGCCAGGTGATTAACTTCTTATATTTCTACCAGGTGACTAACTTCTTATATTTCTGCCAGGTGACTAACTTCTTATATTTCTGCAAGGTGACTAACTTCTTATACCTCTGCCAGGTGACTAACTTCTTATACCTCTGCCAGGTGACTAACTTTTTATATTTCTACCAGGAGACTAACTTTTTATACCTCTGCCAGGTGACTTACTTCTTATATTTCTGCCAGGTGACTAGCTTCTTATATTTCTGCCAGGTGACTAACTTCTTATACCTCTGCCAGGTGACTAACTTCTTATACCTCTGCCAGGTGACTAACTTCTTATATTTCTGCCAGGTGACTAACTTCTTATACCTCTGCCAGGTGACTAACTTCTTATACCTCTGCCAGGTGACTAACTTCTTATACATCTGCCAGGTGACTAACTTCTTATATTTCTGCCAGGTGACTAACTTCTTATACATCTACCAGGTGACTAACTTCTTATACATCTACCAGGTGACTAACTTCTTATACCTCTGCCAGGTGACTAACTTCAGGACGAACATACTAACTTATATTAAGAAAAAAAAATAACTTTTTCTCAATCAAAAATGTAATTAATATTGTCTGCTAATAACTCGACGACATACAAAATGAAAGTAACCGTTAGTAGCCTATCTTTACTGGTGTAAGTGACCATGATGACTTTAAAAAAGCAGTAGCCCGGCTGTCTACTACATTTACTAGTAATACGATCATCAAGTTATACATGTGATCATTATCGAACCTTAAAAATTTCACACGAAATATTAACATTTCAACTAATTTCTTACATTAATACAAAGCTTAAGATTTCCTTTAATGTTTTAGATTTAAATAATTGAACCTTATTTAAAATTAAAATTTCCTTGTCATATCATTGCAGATGGAGTAAACGCAGTGGATCATTTACAAGTTCTATATTTAATATTACTGTGTAAGTTTATTATTTTAATGTACATGTGTTCACAATATCTCTACTATGGTAGTACCATGTGTATATAAAATAAACTTTTTAAAAAGCAATAACAAATAAAAATTCAATTTTAGAAATTTGATTCCTACATTATGTTCAAATGAAATGGGATCTGATGAGTGTATAACTAGAACATATCGTATCGAATCGAATGTAGATCTCCTCGGTTTTTATCTAATCGAATCGATCGAATCCGAATTGGATCGGATTGGATACTATTTTGATCTTATAACCATCTGATCGAAGCTGATCTAATTGAATAAGATCGTTACAAAATGAGTTTTGTTATTCATTTTATTAACGCGATTATCTATCGTCTTTGCTGCCAAATTCGCAAATGACTAGCATTCGACCCTACCAATTTTTCCAAAATCAATGAAGTAAGTGTAAGCATATAACAGGAACTGAATGAAAAATGATTTTATTCTTACGCTTTTCAAATATTATTGAACGTACACTGTATTGTATACTCACCACGGTATGTTACATTATTATTTATCACAAACACAGAGTTTGTAAATACGACTTCAGTAAAATTACAAACTCCTTCTGTCTGTCAGTTACACGTTATTTCTCATCTTCCTCATTCTCATTATTATGGTGGAATGTTTAGATGACAAGACCAATATATGAGATGAATGTGCAGTGGTTTCCAAATCATGGAGCTCTCCATAGAGTTTTCTTTTCTATAGAGGTGTTTTGGGTCCAATGTCTTGTTCGGGTCTCGTTAAAAAATGCAATTTTGAAAGGACATGGTCAGCAGTATCTAGTGACATTCCACAAGGGAAGATTTCGCTAGTTCAATATTTTAGATTCTGGAACATATGTTGTCTCATTCTGTTGTGTCCGGTTCTGAAGCGAAAGATTAGACATTGATAATGTCGGAATAATTCATAATAGGCGTCGTCTTTCTTGTGATTCTGGATGAGAGCCTGTCAATTTCTCGTTTATTTCTACCTATCTCTTAGTCTGTTAGACCAACTAAAACATTATTCAAAAGGTTCTTAATAATATATATATATATACACACAATCTGTGGGCACATCTAATATTTGTAGCTGTCCGCAGACCACTTCGGCAGGACTCATTTGTCCCACGGTTTGAAATATGCTCACACCTGATGCAAACAATATACAGCTTTGGCTAATGCATTGGGGCTTCTCAAATTAAATTACGTGCCATTTGGATTAGTCAATGCAAGGAGTCCCTTGAACAGAGCAATTCATCGACTATTTAGGTAACGAAAAGTTATTTGCATCTTCCACAAATCTTGGGAAGGACACTGAGAAAATATGGCATCACTTGCAAACGTAGCGAACTTCAATTAGCTGTGCAAGAAGGGACATTTTAGGCTATCAAGTCAGCTACAACTTGACATCATAAAGGAATATTGGACATTCAAATGCTTAAGACAAAGAAACAAGTCAGAGACATTTTAGGATTATGTATTTTTTACTGATGTTTCTTACCCAACTACACTGCGATTAAAGCAATATTGACAACATATAAAAATCGAACAAACAAAGAGACTATATAAAGAATTAAAGACACTTTCTCACAGGAGTATATCCTCAGGTTGCCAGACAACATTAGGGCATTCCATCTAGCAACAGACGTTTGGAGCCTGCCTGATGAAAGATCACAATGGTAATTACATCCAGTGTAATATAAAAGTAGAAAACTGTCATGAACCAGACTTTCTACAATTGAAAGAGATTTTTTAGCCAAAGTTTGGTCTTTAACTCTTTTACCAAGAACGTTTTGCCTAATCATTTATTCTTGTCACGGATAATTGTCCATTAAGATTTCTAAGCATTTCTAAACATTATTAACTTCTTAATATCAATGTATGGTCGCTGAAGCCCTAATTATTTTTAGAGGCCTCCGAAAGGGGAAAAGACGCTATTAGTTTTGTGTGGAATGTGTGACCGTCTGTCCATCTGTCCCGTTTTGATCTCGTAAACTATAAAAGGTAGTGCAACTCCGACATCACAATATTTTAGACCATTCTAAGTTCTGATGCAACGGCTACTTGTTTCTTTCCTGAAAGCGAAAAATCTAATTTTTTAAACGACTTATGCCAGCAGTTTATTCATATAAATACACCAACTTTACAACTATTCAGTCTTAATAGTAACAAAAAACGGGGGTCTTTTTAGTAGGGGAGGTTGCTATATACAAAATTTTTAGAACATTTATGGAAACGGTTTGTAGATTTTTTTGTCAAAAAATGTATTTTTACATTTGTATTGTTAAGTTATGTAAGTTCTGATGTACTAAGTGGTATGTTTATTAAAAAATTGTTTATAATTTTTTTAAAGAGAAAAAATCTATTTAGTATGCATATAGGTTGAAATAATTTAAAACAACAATTAATAAGTAGTTTTTCATATTATCTCGTGAACTGCAATGCACCAGAGCTGCAGCATAACACTTAACCAAAGGAAAAAAAATGGATTTATTTTTTTTATACGGAATTAATTTTATTCTTGATGAGTAAGAGATTGACCCTTTGCAAAACAATTAGATATTCATTATAGGACATCAGTTAGGCCAGGTTCACATTCACCTAACCTTTGGTCTGCTGGACCGCTGGGGCACCACGCAGGATCTGTTAACCTTTTTTCTCCATTCTTCTCTGTTCTTTGTCTTTGATAGAATTTCATTTGACTACTTTGAGACTTTGTATGTCACTTCAGTACCCATACTCTTTTTTTTTTTAATTTGTAACCTTATTTATATTTAAAATTTTGTAACTGTGTTAAGTTATTTGAAAAAAAAAAATAAAAGAAAAGATCCTGCTGGTGAAATGTTTAATGGAAATTAAAATAAATGTAGAATAAATAGCTTTATATATTTATGCACTGTTAGGTGAACACAGTGGCGTAGCATCCATGGCGCGAAGGGGCTCAATGAACCTGGGCCCACGACCATTAGGCGCCCACTGCGCTTGGCCCTCTGACTTGTTAAGAACTTAGGGTTGACACCAAAGTGAAAAACTAAATTCAACTTTTGTAAAAAACGACACAAAAGAGAATTTAAAAAGCTTCTTCAAAATTTCCTGAACGTTGTGCGCTTCCACCAAAGATGCTCGCGCTCCATCATGGACAGGTTTTGTAAATTGTAATGGTGGCTAGCCCTAACCGTGCGTTTAGGGTGACAATCGTTTCCATATCGTCGTATTCTTTTTTTTTTCCTTGTCTGTTCATAGTATTACAGGAAATGGAGGGGGATGGGGAGAGTTTGGTTAAGAAACAGGGATAGTCCTGATTGTCACTAGTTAAAATTTCGATACAGCTGAACATTATTCAATTTTCTCAAAACTCAATATGTTTTTATTTTGCTTTGCATTTAAAATATGTAATAGCAATTATTTCTCCTTTGTTCCTTTCCATCGGTTCAGGCTGATCCGTCAGCTGGTAAACGCACCTACAAAATCATTAACTATGAACAATTTTGGATCTTCGCTCTTTGTAATGAACATGAAAATCTGATGTTGTTTTGACCACTCGCTAATGCTCCTATATCAGCGACTATGACTTTATAATTGATAAACTCCATCGGGTATATTACAATGAACAGTGTATTTGATCATGAACTATATTCAACTTCTCAATAACATTAACTGCTCAATAGTATTATATGCTCGTATACCTGCGACTATGAATTTATAATTGATGAACTGCAGCGGGTATATTAGTTTGAACAGTGTAAATGATCAGGAACTATATACAACTTCTCAATAACCTTGACTGCTGAACGTGGATGCGTTAACCTGTTTGTCTTGTGTGCTATTGTAAGTGAAAGTATAATCTGGGAGTCCGACCAAAAAAAAATATCAGTCTGATATAAAAAACAACAACTATTGATTCCGAAGAAGTTTACATTGTGAAATAGTGTAAGACATTCAATCAAGACGATGCGTCCTCGAAAGTCTTCATCGCAATGTTTTGTTGTCATCTGTATTGTATACAAAATGTTAATGTAATCATTATATCATAATAAAGAGGAGATGAAATCTAAACAAAATAAAAATAACATTAAACATTTAGCAAGTCAAAGAAACATCAGAGTGCTAACAAAGGGATATTTAAATTTGAATAGGTTTGTGCTATTGCAATGAATGAGGAAACCGACTTGGGGAGCAGGTTTATAACAAGATCTAGAAGATAGGTAACTAAATGTATCATGGAATAGCGTCTTTCACTGACCAATAGTATTTGGTTGAAACTTGATTCATTGCTCTTAAAGAAATGTAATGCCATATATTTATACAAAAACATCAGAAAATTGCTATGAATATTCAAATTTGACAGGAAATCAAAGCCCAACAGATTCAAAACGAGACAATTTCTAGGATTTCATATATGTGAGTATCAGACGTCATCAGAATTTGCTGAACAAATGCTCCAAGTCATTAAAAAAACAACAACATTTATCCTTCAATAAACTACTGGGCTAAAGCTATGAAGGTGCTTCCAATATTATTGGATACTACAACGGCTTTTGGACATTGTTTCATTAGAAGAAGCCGCTCGCCATTAAAAACAGATGCACTGTTTCTTACTTTGCTACTTAGAAGGCCAGAGAAATGTTCAGTAAATAAATATTCGATCTATTTACTGTTAAATAATGGACGTTGAACTAGATACTAGTTTGTATCAATGTTTGAAAGCGTGACACCTAGAAGTGTTTTAGGAATGTAAATCTGTAGAATGGGAACTTGGACTTCGTTACCTCGTTTCATTCTGTTCAAAATGTGTACAAACATTGACTTTTAATTCGTGTTGGACTTCTAACAGAGTCAAACGTAATAAGATTATTAAAAAGCTACTCTACTTGCTTTGGAATGTCTTTTGGTCAATGTACCGATACATTCAGATTACTCAACTGTTTTGTCATACACTGTATTCATCTTATATATTCTTGAACCCGGGCCCACGGTATCATGCTATGCCACTGAATGAAGAATGTTCTCTATGCTATAAATGAATCAAATGTAATAGATGCAATTGTTTTCTTTTACAGAGATCGCAGTAGGACTGTGAATGTCAAAAAAATAGAAACAATGACAGTGGTGTAAACTATCTGTTTGATCAATGAGAGTCATTGATGCATGGCTGAAACAAGTTGCAAGCCATTAGGATGAGATGAGCCAACAAACTGAAACTGAAGCAAAAGTCATCTATTCGTCATTTAATGAAATGCAAATGTAGTTTGAACCTATAAAGTAACACTAATCACTTTGCATGAATGAAAGGGTATTATCTTTTACATTATTCCAGTATTGAATTTTGAATTAATAAGTGTAAATATTGGAAAAACATTTATTTTTATATTTTTACCTCATAAGATCATTTATGGCCGAGTTCTAATGTATTCTTCTTTCGAAGGTGCGTTGCATTTAAATCCAGCACTCTTTTCTAAATATGAGAAGTTTTTATCATTGCTCCTTTTTTATGTGTAAATTTTGTAACAGGAAATAGATGACTGACAAAGCTGTTAAAATCTACAGTAAGAAAATAGTGATAGAAGAAGGCTTCAATCTATAACATTATAAACTATCTCTACAATGTTACAGTTTTTTTTCAGGTTGCAAACTCTCCGTCGGGTCAAGATAGATTTTTAAAAATATGTTAAGAAACATAAAAAAAATTGTGGAACCTGGACATGGACCTCGAAAATGGTTTTAACGATTTCCATAGTATGAAAATTGATGTACATCTTTGGGAAAAGAATGACTAGCAATTTTGCCTTGATACACTGGAAATACTCTATTTTTACAGTTATTATTCTTCAAATTAAAAAAAGATTTTAACTTGATAGAGAAGTAATCTTTATTTTGAATAGACGGATAGGCGGAGTAAAAAGTTTTACATTTTTTGAACTTAACATTCAATATTTATTGAGAGAAAATGAATGGCACTGTAAGATGTATAAAGGAGTTATTGTCATTTTGTAAAAAGTATCTTACAATGTTTTTCCTGTTTATGCTTTTCTTGTTTTAGAGTGTATTTACATAGTTACTTTATGATATACCCCTCAGTATTTAGTTTTGTAACTCCACTTTGATTGATATTGATTCTTATTACCGAAAGTGGTCATAGTTGTTAGCACTTCCCTGCCTATAAAATACTTCACATTTGATATTATTTCGTATTGTCGATGAACGTCGTTTTTTAAAAAAATAATTCAATATATTCCTTGAGTAGATAATGAAGTCTTATATTTAATCATTTTTCAAGTTACCATATGATGTCAATTGATGAATACTAACTATAAAGTTTTTAAAGTAATAAATATTATGTCAATGAATTGCCCGCTCTAGGAGAGTGAATAAACCCTTGACACAAAGTGCTGAGAAATGTAAGATGAAGGTTACATTAAGATTTTAAGTTCTTTCTTATTAGTATCAAAGGAGAAGCGGGTGGTGCGCACGGGCCATCAAGAGGTAAGGGGCATCTCATTAAGGACAAACTTTTATATTTGGTTATAACTTTAAGTATAACTTTATTATTATGCGTATATATCTTCAAAGACCTCTTGTAGTACGCCGTTTTGGTCAGAATGACACGCCAAAAGAATTCTGGTTAAACGATCTTTCGGTATTCGACCGTTTTGACGGGCGCAAAATGTCTAATTTTTAAATACCTATTGAATAGTGTTTTTACTTTAAAAAATTATAATATGAAATTATAGGCCATATCAAAATTCCAAATATTTGTTCATATAAAAGATAAGATACCCACAGATTTAGAATTTATAAGTGATTAATTTTGTTCAATACGGTTGTTTGTAAATTTGTTTAGTTACAGAACTAAAATTCAAAGCCCTGAAAAATAGTTTTTCGGAAGAGGGAGGAGAAATTAAGTAGGCTAAGCCAATTAGATTTTACTCTAATTATTTTTATTATTTTATTTTTAGGATTCAAGTATAAATTGTGATTTTTAGTCGCAATAGAAAAATCTCCGATTGAGTAAAAATTGAGAAAGGTGACTAGGAGAAGATATTTAGGTACAGAACTTATCTCAATTGTTTCTCTTATACTTATGAATTCTAAATTTTTGGGTGGGGGGTCCACCAGATAGATGCAACAGTATATTTGTAACTTGGACTGCCATTGTAGCACTTGAGATTTGTTACAGAACAAATAAAATGGGAGAAGTGTTAGCTAGCAACCCAATCATGGAAACTAAGCAGCTACTGAAAACGAACAAAAGAAGAAAAAAAAAAAACTTGAATTTGAAACTGTCAAAAAGAAATGAGTCATTGGTCCTTGAAACTCTAAGCCAGTAAAAGTGTACAAGAGCTACCACTCACCGGCTTGATTGAACAGTGTGTTCTATATGGCGGAGGGTCTTACATGTGTCTATTTTAACGCTGCCATTTACTGTGCCACGGTCACTCCGGACTCGCGGACTAGATACGCGGACAGAGGCCGCATACACCGGGAAACTCCGCCATTTTACGATTCTATGAAATCCTAGGTTAAGGAGGCGCGGTGGATGAGAGGTAAGGCGCTTGGCTTTCAAACTGAGGTACAATATTCGAAACCTGATGAAGAGTGGGATTTTAAAGGTCGGGATTTTTGGGGGCCTCTGAGTCCACCCACCTCTAATTGGTACCTGACATTAGTTTCGGAAAAGTAAAGTCTATGGGTCGTTTTGCTGGCCATATGACACCCTCATTGACCGTGGGCCACCGAAACAGATGACCTTTACATCATCTGCCCTAATGATCGCTAGGTTTGAAAAGGGACCTTCAACTTTATACCAGGCTAACAGTGCGGGACATGCCATTTATGAAACGGCTCCTTGAGGAACGGCGCATGGATGTTGACAAGGTTGTGGAGCTCTTTAACAAAACCGCATAGTGCAATAGGAATACTCTCGCATCCCCTTAGGCCAGTGGTCGGCAACCTTTCGAGTCGAAAGAGCCAAAAATTACAATTTACCAAATTTTAAAGTTTTTAAAGAGCCACACATTTTTTTCTTGCCAACAATAAATAGTACTCACACAATTAATTAATATATATATTAATTCATATATACGTGTTTTTCACACCAAATTATATAATATATATATATATGGTTTTTATTGGATAATTTTTTTTTCTTTCGATAAAAACTAAAGAAGTTACTTACAACACTAACTTGTACTTCAATAACAAACAATTGAGAAAATTCAATGGGAGGTTACCTTTGGATGGATTTAGAAAGTTTGGATACATCAGGCTCATAACTTGTTTTTGGTTTCAAACACGACTCTAAATTTTCATTTGTTAGTTGACCTCTTACTTTACTTAAATTTATAAATGAATATAACACTTGCTCGCACGAATATGTCGATCCGAGGATAGTCAGTACTTCAAATGCCAACTTCACCTCACTCTAGCATTCTGGAAGATTATTCCATGCTTCGAATATAGGCTAAGTGCCTCAACTCGAGATATCTCTTTTAAAGTTGTCATATTTGTTGCGTAAGTGCATATCTTCTGCAAAAAAAATAAAAAAATTCTTAAAAATAAACTAATTCTTCTACCAAAACAGGATGGGTTTTACTTTCCTTGCAGTTTTAGATTCAGCTCATTTCCTTTCACTGTTATATCAACCATAAAGTAAAAATTTTGCTACCATTTGTCTTTCTCTTATTCAGGGTGATTAATACCTTTTTTTTCATTTAGGAATGTACTTTCGTAGTTGAAGCACAAAGCTAAACGTTATAAATGCACACATCATACAATAAAGAAGGATGTCGAAATACTGACTGTCTCCATCTCGTTAAAAAGTTCCTTAAACAGAAGATGGTAGAGTGCTTTTGATAAGATGATGTTTACAATCTTGATTATCAAATTTATGACTTCAGCTATTTCGGCCATAAATGTTTGGGCACAAAGCTCCTCTTGGTGTATGTGAAATGTAAGAATTGGGTGATTTGGCTCGAAGAATTGTTGTTGCTCCTTTATTTTTCCTGTCATACTTCTGGCTCCATTAGTTGCTGTTTAAACGATTTTATTTAACTCGATCTTATTGACGGATAATAAAGATTATTATTATTATTATTATTATTATTATTTCCCCTCTAGTTTGTCATGAGAGTAGCAATCCTGGAAATTCCTCTTTTGGACCTTGGGAAGACTTATACCAGACAAAATGAGCAACTTGCGCCGTGCCTCTTATGCCGCAAGACTAGCAAGTGATAAGGCAGAAGAAAGTTGAATATCTTCCACCTGGAAATATGTTACATTTGAAGATATTTTAGCTATTCTATCTTGTACTGTTTTAGCGAATAGTGGCATATCTTTGATTTTTTTTCAAGGTTTTTTTTTTGTTGTTTTTTTTTAAATCACGAAGCAGTTCTTCAGACGCACGTAGGAAGCAGTCTTTGACATACTCACTATCTGAAAATGTTTTGCCTTTTTTTGCAATTTCTATTGGTCCCGCAAAGCGTGCCAGATTAGTATTACTTGTAGATTGCTTCTAACTTTGAGAAGATCATTTGCTTCTAACACATTTACTTGAAACAACAAACTATACGTCACAGCCAAAGCACGTAGTGAAGATGCCGTTTCGTCTTGCGTCGAAAGCAAATTAAAACCTACATAGAAACACCCGACGACGGCCTCATTTGAGAGCCTTAGGCACACGCCCTGGAGACTTGTACCGCGACCCATTTGGCCTAATCGTTTCCTCTTACGACTGTTTCTATCAGGGCGCCACTATGAGGCAGGGTAGCATGCCCCGGGCTCTTCTACCGAAAGCATCATGTAGCAAAGTGGTTCGATACGAAAGAAATCTGGCAAGCAGAATATGCACCTGATGAACAGAGTCAGACATTTTAAAGTTTAGTTACACCTGCGACAAGATGAAAAGGATGGCCCAAAACAGGGGACTATGGAGGTCTATTACTGTGTGCCCTCAATTTTATTTTATTTTCTCTATTTTATTTTCTTTCTCTATTTTATTTTATTTTCTCTATTTTATTTTATTTCCTTTATTTAATTTTATTTCATCTATTTTATTTTATTTTCTCTATTTTATTTTATTTCCTTTATTTAATTTTATTTCATCTATTTTATTTTATTTTCTCTATTTTATTTTATTTCCTGTATTTTATTTTATCTCCTGTATTTTATTTTATTTCCTGCATTTTATTTTATTTCCTGTATTTTATTTTATTTCCTGTATTTTATTTTATTTCCTGCATTTTATTTTATTTCCTGCATTTTATTTTATTTATTTTATTTTATTTCCTGCATTTTATTTTATTTCCTGTATTTTATTTTATTTCCTGCATTTTATTTTATTTCCTGCATTTTATTTTATTTATTTTATTTTATTTCCTGCATTTTATTTGTATTATATTTATTTAATAGTATTACCTCTTTTTATTGTGGGAAGCGTGGTCGAGAGGCTAAGTTTGCTTGAACTTGGCTTGGCTTGGCTACATATGAAGGGAATTCGAGGTTCGACACCCGACTCGTTCAGAGTTTTCTTTACTCAGCGCCCTAGGCAGCACGGAAAAACCTTCTCCTAGATACCCCCTCCCCCACTGGTCCACAAATGAGATTGACCAAAGCGCTCTGAACATACAAGAAAGTAGTGCTATATAAAAGCTATAATTAATTAATTTATTTGTGTAAAGTTACAAAGCTAGAAAGCAGCCAAAATGTATTCAAATTTAGTGAATGCATAGTACTAACAGGTCTGCGATTATATCATATATCATATTTTTTTTTAAATACGAAGGAAAAAAAGTCTTTTGAAACTCTGACATACTGTTTGATCTATTCAATAATTATTTTTTAATTAAAGCATTTTAAAGTCGAAAGACGGTAGATCCTTCCACTCTCCGACACATCAGGATTTAAAATAACTACACTGGTATAACACGCAGTCATGCATTGGTTACCCTCAGCAACTTCTGACTCTTCTTAACTACGTCACGCGTTTGTCTTGGAGATATACGATAGACCTTGGAGTGGGTGGGTATTAATATAATTCTAGGACTTCCATCTGCGGCAATGTTTCCCAAACTGTTTCTTTCTTCCAACACTTTGCATATTCGGAGAATTGAGCAGAACACTGTATTTGTATTTGTTTTTTTTTTTAGATTGGATTATATCATGTTTATTCACATTTAAAAAACTTTATTATAATTAAACATATCTTACATTTAACATGTTTCAATTATAAAACGTAACCAACGACTGTGGTATAACAATATCATCCCTTTTCTTCCCACTACGACTATGGATATGTTTATTTGACACATTCTTCACTATTAGAATAAAGGAGAATAAAGCGCGCTGATTGAAATAAAAAAAAACACACTTTCCTACCTTTTTTGCTTTAACTTTTTTTTTGTTGACATGCACACATCCTACTACCAGAAAAAAACATTGTAGGCGCCAAGATAAAGAATTTTGCAGCTCAGAACGCAGCAAACACTTGACACGGCTTACAGAGCTCCGCCAGGCCCACTTGTTGGATGAAGGGAGAACCTGCTGTATCTTTAATTCAATGCAAGTTAGAAGCTTTTCTATTGTACAAAAATAACGTTTATGTGGTGGGTTTGGCACAGAACAAACTAAAGGACAAGGCGACTCGTAGGACGATTCAAAACTTTACTATACACTAAAGACCTGCAGCCATACGAACACATGGTGTAGAACCAAGCACAAAAGGGAGTGGAGACGACTTAGGTTTAGTAACATACGGACATTACAGCGATACGAGATGCCGGTCGAATGGACAGTGCCCACGTTGGTCTGCCTTGTCATGCGCGGACACAAGGTGCCATCTAGGGTGAAGGGTCACGTGGATATCGGGGTGGCCGGTGTTTTTCTAAAAGGATATCCACTCCACTACAGAGCCCCTAGCTTGAAACGACCCGTCCCGGGGCGTTCAGCCTAGTAGGTTTCTGAAAACCGAAACAACTGTTTCTTGTCAGTGTCTTCTGGGACGACAAACATCTTTCCAGTTTGTAACGTGCTGGTTCCATCGGTCATACAGAGTGGTCTGTCTTTCTCTAAACATAATGACTGGGAAGCTGTAGAAAGTGTGATAGGGAGCAGTGAGCGAAATCGTCTTTGTGGCTGGTTAAAATGCTTGTAGTTTCTTCTTTGTCTATCTGGCCTCTGGACTCTGTTATGCTTGTTCTTGTTTGGCTGCCCAGAGTTAAAGTTTCTATTTCTCGATGTTTGAATTGAGTGACTTGCATCTGTATTGTACATTGCATCAGCTTGTTGCTCATTGGTTCGTTGTTCTACTTGGTGGGTTGGCTGTGAAACAATGGGTTCACTGTTGCTCACAGATTGAACCTCCGCTGTGAGTTGTGGTGATTGCTGACAGTGACGCCTTACATGTCCAGCTTCCCAGCACTGGGTGCAGACTGGTGATCCATCATCAGTGTATGGGAAGAATCCTCTCTTCGTCCTTAACCACACAAGACCCGGCGGTGCTGTTGGTCGAATTCTGTTTTGGTTGCTATGTTTCGTGTGTCTTTGTGTTGGTCTGCGTTGACTATGTGGTTGACTAGAAAGTGGGTTAGTTGAGCTTGGCAGACTGTTATAACCAGACCCCTGGTGTTGTTGACTAGAGAGTGAGTTAGCGTTAGTTGAACTTAGCAGAATGTTATAGCCTGACCCCTTTATCTCTTCAAGTTGCTTCTCTAACTTGGCCAATTTTGCTAAGAGAACCTCAGACCACTGCTCTTGGGCTCGAGCTGCATCTTTGTTCTGGTTCTCCAACTTGAATGCATAGTTTCGTAGACTTTGAAAACTTATCTGGGGATGTTGCACTATGAACCTAAACAGCTCTCTGCGAAGTTCTGGATCTCTGACTCCATAGGCATATTGGTCCCTCAATCTTTCCTCCTTGAAGCAATCTATTCCTTCTCTTTTTTCTTGTCTTATGGCCGTTGTGAACTCCTTAAATAGTCGGTGAGAGAATTCGAGCAGTGACTCACTTCTTCTTTGCTGCGACATCAGAAATGTTATCTCTGCCTCTCGCACCGGTATGATTACTTCAAACGCAGAGGTAAGTGCATCGAGCAGAGCTTCTGGATCACTTCTGATATGAGGTGGCTGAAGATCTACCTCTACTCTAGCTGGACCACTTATATTCGCAATGATGGTTGCTGTCTTCTCTTGAGGCGAGAGGTAAGGTCGAAGTTCCCATAGATCTCTTATTTCTCTGACGAAATCTTCAATTGAAACTTCATCATTTCTGCCTTCCCCACTGAAATGTCTAATTTTTCTAGCAGGTTCTATGATGTAATGAGGGCGCTGACAGGCCAGTTTCAATGCCTCAAGTTCAGCTTGTAGTCGAGTCAACATCCCCTTAGTGACACATTCCATTCCCTCCGGCTCTCCTCCACTGCACATGGGACCCACGTCTCTCCCCTTCACTGAACTAGGTTCCACCATATTTCCCTCCATCTGGCTGCAGGTCTTAAGAAACTCTAACAATAATAGTAACCTAATAACGAAATCTATCTCAACAGAAACAATGTTCAAGCGAAGTGAAATCACAATTAAGAAAATATAAGCAAATTATATCAAAAAATAGAAAATATTTGAAAGTACAGAAACGAGAAAAAACTAACTGTTACTTGTTGACATCTACGTCTGGTTGTCACTTTCTTAGTTTCGGTTGTCAGGAAGCAGATTCTGAGACGTCTTCTGATCCCGCAGTGTAGTCTCTCTTCCTGACCCCACTCGTGCTACCAAGTTTCTGTGGTGGGTTTGGCACAGAACAAACTAAAGGACAAGGCGACTCGTAGGACGATTCAAAACTTTACTATACACTAAAGACCTGCAGCCATACGAACACATGGTGTAGAACCAAGCACAAAAGGGAGTGGAGACGACTTAGGTTTAGTAACATACGGACATTACAGCGATACGAGATGCCGGTCGAATGGACAGTGCCCACGTTGGTCTGCCTTGTCATGCGCGGACACAAGGTGCCATCTAGGGTGAAGGGTCACGTGGATATCGGGGTGGCCGGTGTTTTTCTAAAAGGATATCCACTCCACTACATTTACAATTTATTTTCTTTATTATAAAACCGCATGATTGAATTATTATTATTTATATTTATGTTTATCTTTTTCATAACATTTGTAAAACCCTACAGTTCCCTAATCTGGGGGCCATTAGCGCTTCCCAGTGTCCCCAGCTAGCTAAGGAGGGGGCTAAAGAAATTTTGTTCATTTGGTGGTGGGGCACCGGGAAAAGTTTGAGAAACATTTTTAAATTAGTTTAATGGCATTGTGTCTAGTGTCAAGCCTGTTTATATACTTTCGATTTGTTGTTATATTATATGTGAGCAGGTCAGGAGGCGCTGAGTGAAGACCTATTCTCTGCTCAACATTAAATTTTATAACAGCAGGCAGATGTTAGTGTTAGTAAACTCAGGTGTACCTCAAGGAACAGTCTTGGGTCCACTACTATTTTTAATTTACATAAATGATTTACCAAATTGCATTAGTTCAGGAACAAAAGTCAGATTATTTGCAGACGATTGCATAATATATAGAACAATAAAACCAACACAAGACACAGATATTTTACAAAGAGAATTAGATGAATTAAAGAAATGGGAATCAAATTGGAGCATGTCTTTCCACCCAGAAAAATGTCAGTTGTTAAGAGTAACAAAAAACTAAAACAAATTAATTCCACTTATCTTATTCATGGCAAACCAGTAACACAGACTAAAAACGCAAAATACCTAGGTGTTATAATAAATGAAAAACTGTCATGGAATCCACATATTGATGAAACTACAAAAAAATCAAACAAAGCATTAGGATTTATTAAAAGAAATTTCTATAAATCAAATAAGAACATAAAACTAAAATGTTATTTAACCTTGGTTAGGCCAATAATAGAATATGCATCCTCCGTTTGGGACCCCTCAACTCAAGAAAACATTAAGAAACTGGAACAGACACAAAATAGAGCAGTGAGATTCATAACAAACGAATATTCACATTTGACTAGAGTAACACCTTTAGGAAAATCACTAAATTTAGAAAGCCTTCAGGACAGAAGGCTCAAAAGTAAAGTAGCAATCATACATAAAACACTGAACCATAATCTTCAAATACAAAAACAGAATTTAATAAAATACTCTGAAAGACATAAAGATAAAGGCACATTCCTCGTCCCATATGCTAGGACAAATTTGTACAAACACTCCTTCTTCCCTAGTGCTATTAGAGCATGGAATGGGTTGCCTGAGCTAGCCAGGAAAACCAGTGACTTGGCTGAATTTAAGTCATTGGTTAATATGCATGAATAAATGCATGACGCGTAGGACGTAATCATCTTCTTTTTTGAAGTAACGTCTGTATTATATAAGATAAGATAGTGCTACTGGGTGGGTTTCATCTGTGACACCTCAGTCTACGACCAAGGGGCTAGAGTCGCCTAAGCAACCAGACATACTAGACTAGACTAACTAAAACAAGAAACAAACTTTAGTTTAGGATAAATAAAACAAAAAGAAACTTTATTTACATAAAAATAAATCAATAATAAAATAATATATATACACTAAACACTACAACTGAACCCAGCAACTAACTAAAACCCTCTAAATCTACGCCACTACCAAACACCAACAAACTAACCAAACCAACTATCTAACACAAACTGATCAAACCAACTATCTAACTAAATCACTACAACTACTACACTAGATCTTGATCTACACAAACACACTACAATAAACTAGTCTAGATCTACAATATTCTACTATTACAACCAACCCATAACACTAACACTAAAACAAGAACACCTTGGTACCTTACTATTCACTAAGAACAGACTAAGCCACTAGATCTAAGCCGACTAAGGCAACACTACAAAAACAGAATAACAATAGATCTATAGCAGCAGCTTAAAGCAGCAATAACCCAGCAGTTATATTCAGCAGTAACACAGCAGCTATATTCAGCAGCATGTATTACAGCAGTTATATCCAGCAGAGTAATAGCAGTAATAATAGCAGGCCGTCCCAGGTACAGAAATATAGCAATGATTAAATAATCATACGCCAGATCACAAAGATCATCAACTGTCACACAGACAGTGATATACTTTACTGACCGCTGGTCAACTGTACACTCAACTGTTTTAACTCTATTAGTGCGAATTATTTTGATAGAAAAAAATCGAGTTTTTCATCATTTACTCGCTGAGAGTAACGCCGCACTGAAAGAGTTTAGACAGCGTGTACATAACAATATATACTATCCAGCACTAACCTATATAATAATAGGGGGAAGTACAAATAATAAATTTGGCACTAGCCTATAAAAATAAAATACACAAAAATAGCTAAAATTACATATAAAAATAGCTCTGGGAGCGCAAGCTCACATATAAGCCAATAGGTTCTAAGGCAGGGAAGTCAAATAACTATCACGTGTCTTGCTTTCAAATACCGTTTTGTGTTTTTCAAACCAATTCGACTAGAAGATTGATCTTTGTATCTTTGTTTCAAATTAGGGTGACTTATTGAATCAAACTTTGATAGTCACTTGCATTCATTCAGTGGTCACGGAGAACGTAAACGAAACCCAGAAATCATCGTCGCTAGGTTTCTGGAACTATTGCTAAAAGAGTTGAGTTCAAGTTCTGTAAGTGTTCTAAATGTAAAATTTAATTCATTCAAACATTTATATATCGCAGGAAAATAATTTATTTCATTTAATTGACGAAATCAAAAACAGATTTTTAAAAGAATAATATAGTCATTTAGGTTGCACGTTCATCGGAAAATCCTGGGACCCGGGTGGAGGTGGACAGGGTTCTCGAAAACGGCTCTAACGATTTTTCTAGAAATTTAAATGTTGAAGCATATAAATAATAAATAATAGCTCGTTGGCCAGACTAGGAAAACTCTAGTTTGACCGTTATAATTTTTCAAAATTATAAAGAGAAATAATTTTATTTTGGCTAGAGGACTAGAAAATCTTTATCTATCTTTCTATGTATCTGTCTATCTAACTATCAATCATGGGTGAAGCCAGGATTTTTTTTCGGTGGGGGGGGGTCGGGGAAAATTTCCCCCCCCCCCTGACACTATATATGTGTGTGTGTGAGGGAGGGGGGTTAAAGTAGAACTAAAAAACTCCTTTAGCTATACTCATAGAATTTTGAGTACTTTACTTTTTTATTTTGAAGAGGTATTTTTTTAGCTTCAAATCTCGCTTAAGGGGGGTTTAAACTTAAAACAGCTTTGGCTACGCTCATAGAATTTTAAGTGCGTAATGTTATAGGTTTTAGTTTAATCGGGAATTTGGCGAGACTATAAATAGACTATTTTAGACGGAACTAGGGAATTATGGGATATTAACCGGATAAGGAATGATGGGATAATTTGAAAGTTAAATAACGACTCGCTCTTTAATGGCGTATGCAAGACATCATATTAGTAGTACTGTTGACATATGGACTGTGCCCCTTCATTTTATGTATTAAATACTATTTATCAAGTTATACAGTTTTTATCAAGTCATTCATAAAAATTAATATATATGTCATGGGCGTAGCCAGGGGGGGGGGTTCTTGGGGTTCAAACCCCCCCCCCCGAAATGAAATCCACCCCCGCAGGGGGTGGGGAACGGAATTAAGTGACTGATTTTTGCTTTCATTTTGTTTATTTTAGGTGAGATTTTAATACTAAATCATCACTTACCATAGCACAGCCGAGGCAGTTTTGAGTTAAAAACCCTCTACCAGGGGGTTTTGAGTTTTAAATCCCCCTACCAGGGGGTTTTGAGATTTAAAAAAACCCTATCAGGGGGTTTTGAGATACAGATCCCTCTACCTGGGGACTTTGAGTTTAAAACCCCCCTACAGAAGGTTTTGAATTTTAAACCCCCTACCAGAGGTTTTTGCAGTTAAATCCCCCTCTTCTATAAAACAAAACAAAAAAATGCAAATAACAATCACCAAATTCCAACAGCACAGTTGAGGACTATTTTGATTTTAAAACCCCCTCCAAAATGTACGATAAACCTCATCTTCAATATAAAAAAAATATTATATAATATAATAATATTATAAAAATAAAATATAAAAAAAGCAAATTACACACTGAAAATTCTATGAGCGTAGCCAAAGGGGTTTTGAGTTTACCCCCCCCCCCTTCCAGTTGGGGTTTGAAGCTAAAAAGTACCTCTTCAATATAAAAAAAAAGCAAATTACACACTATAAAATCTATGAGTGTAGCCAAAGGGGTTTTGAGTTTAAATCCCCCTCCTCCAGATGGCTTTTTCTTTAAAGTTTAAAACTCCTCCAGATGGTTTTGAGTTTAAAATTCCCATACAGAGCGTTTAGAGTTGAAAACCTCTCTCTTCAATATTATTTTAAAGCAAACTACAGTCACCAAATTCTAAGATCGTAGCTAAATGGGGTTTTGAATTAAAAACAAAACAAAACAACTCCAGAGATTTCTTAGTTTAAAACCCCTCAACAGATGATTTGACGAAAAAACTTTCCTTTTCGATATAAAATCTAAAGCGAAATGCAGGCATGTAATTCCAAGATCGTAGTCAAGAAAGGTTACAGATTTCTACCAGTGGCTTGGGCTGCATTAATAAAGTGTGAATAGCCTTCTGCCGAAATTAAAAATCATTAAATGTGTCTCAACAAAGATGGCTAAGACAGATTTTAGGAGTCAGTCATAGAGATTGGGTCTAAATCAAAGAAATCATATGCCAAACTGGGAGTCGAATCTTAGTAAGGTTGTGACAGAGCGTCGCATGAGGTTTTGCAGGACATGTTCTCACACAAAATAAATTACGCAAAATAAGAGTTGCGGAAACAGCTTGCCGGAAAATGCGCCGAACGGCGCGAGAGGGTCTAAGTCAGTAAGAATAGCACATTAGGTTTTTGAAATAAAACTTTTTAATAGCAAGATAATGCACTGTAGATACCTCAGAATATCCATTTTGTTGGCTTTCAATACCAGAAAAAGTGCTCGAAGGCGGGGTTTCGCCCCGCGCTAGGGGAGCGCTGCGAACTCCCCCAGACCCCTTGCTAGCAAGAGCGGGGAGTCTACAATAAACAATAAACGTCTTCCGAAAGGGTCAGAATGTAATAAAGATTAATTATGTACACACACACACACATATTTATATATATATAATTTGAAAGGGATTTGAACAAAGGCAAGTGATGGTTTAGTATTAAAATCTCACCTAAAATAAAGAAAATCAAAGCAAAAAATCAGTCACTAAAATCCGATCCCCTCCCCTTTGCGGGGGGGGGGGATTTCATTTCGGGCTTTGGGGGGAGGGTAAACCCCAACCACCCCGGCTACGCCAATGCTATCTATCTATCTATCTATCTATCTATCTATCTATCTATCTATCTATCTATCTATCTATCTATCTATCTGACTGTCTGTCCCTCTAAATGTGTATACATATATATTGCTTTAGTTAGGGTTAAAAATGCGTATCATATTACAGAACCCTTTTTAAAATGGGATTTCCCAAAGAAAAAATAGTTGGAACTAAAGTAAAAAAACAACATCAAAACAAACTAAAACACTTTATATATATATTAGGGGTGCACCGGATAGTCGCTCCGGCTCCGGTTTCTGCCAAATATCCGGCATTTTTTACTAATACACGTATTTAATATGCATAAAGTGGACCTTGTTCCATTAATGTCTGTTGTAGAATGTATTAATGTTTATATTAAAACAAAATAATGTGCTTAAAAATAGAGCCATTATGAATATGCACCAAACATTGTTTATTATAAAGACAAGGCGTGTTAATAACTTAATATAAATAGAAATGAAACTTTACATCATAAATGCGCTTTGCATACAGAGCAGCAATGGCTGACACTTGTTTCAATTTGTCTTGACTTTTGAGTAGGTTAGTTAACATGTTAAAATGCTACATTCTTTGACTACGTCATGCTGACCAGACGTCTGTCTAGCTGTGCGGGTATATCTCCAGAGGTAGAGATGAACAACTCACACCCCTTTTATTTGTTTAGTCCATCACATTGAGTTTTTTTAAAGGCAGGTAACCACAAGTTAAATGCGATGGACGTAGGTTTAATGTCAGCGTATTGACACTCTCTAGAGGTCACACCTTTCGAGGGAACTGAGTTTGTTTACTTAGTAGTTAATCTTTATTAGGGGGGGCTGGACTACAATAGCCACACCTCTAAGGTAACTAGGTATATTTCCAGATGAACAACACCCTCCCCCTTTTATTTGTTTAGTCTATCACATTGAGTTCATTGATTGACAGGTGACCCCAAGTTAGATACGATGGACGTAAGCACTCTCTAGAGGTCACACGAGGGAACTATGTTTGTTTACTTAGTAGCTAATCTTAATTGGGAGGGGGAGAGTGGACTGGACTTCAAGCCAAACATCTACACGGGTATCCGGACAACGAGTTTGCTTATTTGGAGAAAAATCTTAATCACTTGGTTGGGCTAGAGGCCACACCTTTTTAAGTGTGCCGAGTTACTTGAACATAAATCTCAATTAGTAAGCTGGACTAAAGATCACACGCACCTAAACCGCGAGATTATATAGCCCAGTAAGCTAGTAATTATTTTGTAGAAGACACGACCAGGGCTATCTTTAAATGGAGAGCTAAACACCCCCTAATCTTTATTTCTTTGGTCCTTGACATCCAATTTATTGATAGACATTGACCATTTTTAAGCCAGAATGAAAAAACACAACGTGCTAACAAAGAATATTACACTGTCAATAAATATTACGGTTAAATAATTTTTCTAACAAGTTAACTTGAATATTACTCCAGCAGTTAAGTGTCTTGATTTGATAACAATATTACTAATAATTTGTGACAGTCAATTAACTCCTTGTTGTTACTATTTTTATTTACTTAAGATGCGTACTTAGCCACTGTGTATCAGGCTACGACGACTTTTACACACCTGACATCCATAGGCTTACTATCGTTCCCTTTTGTAACAGTTACTGAAACCACGAATAAAATAATTAATAAGAAATAATTAAGGAAGATGTTGCCAACATACTGTTACGAATCTCACTATCCGGGCTCTCTGCAAACTGCACCTTACACCACCAACTTAAAGAACTTGACAACTCAGGGCTCCAAAGTAACGTAACACTTTAATAGTTGAATAAATAACAGCCAATACTGTACAATTGGCAACACGTACACTGTACAAATATCTCTCCGATAACACCGTATCGCCTTATCAACTCTTGCACAGGCCACTCCGTCTCGTTCCGGTTTTGCACTGGGTTCAACAGTTCAGGACTGACTTCACACACTAGGCTCGTTGTGTCGGACTCGATCGCAGACCAAGATCAAGACGCCAGTCGTCTCCACTGTACTTGACAGTACTCCGCACTGAACCGTCGTAATGCTCCATACAGAACCACACCGCTGAACTGTGCTGTAGTCGACCAGACTGTAGTGAACCGGGCTCTGAACCTTGCTGTATTGAGCCCCTTTTCTCGACCGTCTTGACTGCGACACCTCCGTTCTTATATAGGGTCTCTACTGGCCTTCTCGAACCGGACAGAACGCCGCTTGACGTTTCTAGGTGGTCAAATGACAACTCTCGTGACGCTCCAGAGCTCTGTTCACGACGGCGATCCTTCCCAAACCGTCCTATTGACACTCGACTCGGCTGACCGTCGTAACTCATCACGGTTTACCGCTCGTCTAGCGCTGGCCTGGGGCGATTTGCGTCGGCTGACTACACACACACCACTACCCCTCTCTGTGCCATCACCAGGTTTATAACACTGCCCCCTGTTTAGATCTGTCCGTCCCGGACAGAATCAACATCATGGCATTGGCTGTGAAGTTTCATCGCTGTAGGTGGGGGTCGATCGGTGGCAGTTGGCTTGCCTCTTGAGCTTGATGGAGCCATCCATGTTGCAGTCAGCTTCCTTCTTCTCCTCAATTTGGCCTTCACCTGTTTGCCTCGACGTCTTGCTTTCATTGCCATCTACGTTGAATTTAGTAAACGTTTTCTTCTTTTACTCCAGTTAGCCTTCATCTGGTTGCATTGATGTCGTGAGCGCATCGTCATCCATGTTGCACTCAGGAAAAGTCGCATTCTTCTTCTCCGCCAATTGGTCTTCATGTGACTGCAGTGATGTCGTGGTTGCATCACTCTCTTGTTCGGTATTGAGGGCAGCTGCTTGACACATGGAGAGGTATAGGATGTAAGGGCTGGGGATACCAAGATCGTTGGCAAAAGATGTGGCGTTATAGGGCTTTGCGAAGAAGGACTAGGAGGGGCTTGAAATCCACAGGACATAGAATTGTGGAACAGGTCATCATCTTCAGCCTTGCTCGTGAGGCAGGTTGGCAACACTCCTCGTGCAAAGGTCCCTCGTCTTCGGCTTCAGGCTCCATTCGGCTTTCTTCACCACCATCAGGACCTCTCTCTCTCTCGTCTCAGTATCGGGCCAATCACTTGTTGTTTCAGACCTTGTCGATGACTTTCGTCTTTCAAATGTCCATCAATGTCAACGTAAGACTGCCTTGGATTCTCTTTACCACCATCAAGACTTTCCTCTCCAGTCTTGGCAGCTGGACCAACGTCTGTTAGGTTCGGACCTGGCTGGTATCTCTCGACTTGCATATTTCTCTCAACGGCTTCGTCAGGTTTCAATGGGTCATCATGATCATCACCAAGGCTCCTCTCTCTGGTTTTAGCATCTAAACGAACGTCTGAGTTGATGATTCTCTCCTCCACAGCAGGTATGCGTTGGTTCATGGTGGCTATCTTGGTGTTCATGGCATCTATCTTGTAATTGGTGTTTTCCAGCCCCGAGTTCATAGCTGCCATCTGCTCCTGTTTGCTACTGGCGATCTGTCCCTGCATAGCTGCCATCTGTTCCTGCATAGCTGCCATGCTACTGGTGATTTGTTCCAGGAAGTTAGGTTCGACTTCAAAAAGATATGTGTCGGATCTTCTTTTTCTTCCAAAATGTCTTCTCGGAGACGTGCTTGTAAAGTTTCCTTGTTTCCATATGCCTTCAGCCTTCGTCCACGGAGTTCTTGCTTCAGTTCTCTAAATTCAAGTTCGTACAGCAGTTTCAGACGAGCCATAGTAGATCCGATCCAATCCGATTCCGATCCGATTCCACTTCTGACACCAGTTGTTACGTCTCGGACTTGTTCTGAGCCGTTATAACGAGATCGGGAAGTTGTGACGGACTGGTCTCTGATACCTTCGCTCTTTGTATAAGGTCCCTACTGGCCTTCTAGAACCGGACAGAACGCCGCTCGACGTTTCTAGGTGGTCAGATGACTACAACTCTCGTGACGCTCCTGGGCTCTGTTCACGACGGCGATCCTTCCCGAACCGTCCTGTTGACACTCGACTCGGCTGACCGTCGTAACTCGTCACGGTTGACCGCTCGTCTAGCGCTGGCCTGGGGCGATTTGCGTCGGCTGACTACACACACACCACTACCACTCTCTGTGCCACCACCAGGTTTATAACACTACGTTCTTTGCATTTAATGTTTCTTACGTACGTTCTTTGCACAATAAAATAAAACAAAGATGTGCATGTTTGCGTGTGTGTATTTTTTTGCCTTGTATTAAAATCTTTAGAAAGAAAGCTAATTTTATTGTTTAATTCTTTTGACTTAATAAATAACTGAAAACCTTACAGTAAATTTTAAAATCGCATAAAATAAATTGAATAATAGTACCGCAGTTAGATCTAGCCAACAAAGAAACAATATGCAGGAGCGTAAAAAAAACCCTTGACCTCTAGCTAGTGGACGGGTATAATTTATCTATATGCTTGACTGACCATGCCAATGTGTTATCTTTTTTGACTGACACCCAACTCTATTGCGTGCGTATGCTCAAGGAAAAAATAATGTTTGATGGTTAACACAAACAACTATACACACTACACTAGCACTACATGTGTAGGCTCACTAGATATATCTGACCAGGTTGTTGGTCTGAAATTCATGAACACATACATCCGACCACTATACAAGACAGATTGCACTTTACTTATAAGATTTACATTAGTAACTAGTTAAATATATACTAACATTATTTACATTGACCTTCTTACACACATCTAAGACTAACCCTAACCCTAACCCAGTTGGTGGCATCGTACATACACACAGACACACTCATGATATACAGATTTTTAGAAATACTGTTAAGTTTGAATAAATCAATCAGTAACAGAGTTTAAAACAATAAGGTATATCAAAGGAAAAAAAATAAAACCAACCAGTATAGGTATGTTATTTAACATTTTCGTAAAATGTTCAGCAACACAAGCTATTAACAAGACACTTAGGTATCCGGCTCCGGTTCCGGCCCCGGCCGAATATCAAATTTTACTATCCGGTCATATCCGGCCACGGCCGGATATCAAAAAGTACTATCCGGTGCACCCCTAATATATATATATATTTATATATTCTTTTTCACCAAGAAGCTAGAACGGGAGATGGGAGGGGGAAATAGGCCATGGCAATTCGTACATAGGTCAAAGGTTAAATGAATGAGGAAGTGGAAGACAATGCACTTGACGCTGATGTACGAATGACAAATTGTTGAAATGGCTGAGACAAACAAAAGTTTTGGTGATGAGACGAGAAGGAGCTCTAGATTTGAATTCTAGCAGGAGAGTGGCTGTGTCTCTGCGAAACAGAAAGACTTGAACATTTCCTTTCACGTACTAACCCAACAAACCCTTACTTAATATTTGCTGAACAAGAAACATTAAAACAAACAAAAATTAAGGCCATTTCTCTCTCATAAAGCTGATGTATTCTTTTTGTAAAAAACTAAGGTGATGTAAGCTTTGTAAAAACAATGTTAATCAGTTCAATACCAATTTATCTTAAATTTCATTTCCTTTACTAAAAAAAAAAAAAAAAAAGCACATTTTTTTAATTTACGAATCAACACAACAAGATGTACAACGATGGCGTCCGTTACCACGAATATCCGGTACGGTGACGTTAGCCGTACAGCGTTCTAGATAGTGTTTTGCAACCAACGGGAAAAATATATTGTGGATATGATTAAAGATTTGATAATAACTATCTAACAATACCATTTTATTGTCATAGGATCAATATACTTTAAGATACCCTAGGGTAAAAATCGCGAAAAAACTTACTATTACGTCATTTTGAAATTACATCGTTTTTACTTTGATTTTTAGTACATTAATTTTTGTTGTTTATTTGTGTGAGTGTGTTTTGTTACCGTGTTTATTGTCTCTCTCTCTCTCTCTCTCTTTCTCTCTCTCTCCCTCTCTCTCTCTCTCCCTCTCTCTTTTCTATATTTTATGTTGTTGATTTAAAATTTATATATATTTTTCCAGCACTGAACAAATTCAGAAATAAAAATGGGAAATAACTCATCCTCATTACAAAGTCGACGAGATGTATCACAGGACGTTACAGAAACAAAAAGCCTCATGCCTGCTGCTGAAATTGAGAAAATTTCTAAATTGATCGATTCCATTATTAAATTTGGTCGAAACATCAATAAGAAAAACAGCCAAGGACTGACACCACTTATGCTAGCAGCAAATTTTGGACACACTTCTGGTGTGAAAACTTTAATTATGTTAAATGCCACTGTAAACTTACGGACAATAATGGTCAGACAGCTTTAATGCTAGCTAGTAAGAGTGGTCAGAAAACAGTTCAAGTACTTTTAAAAAATGGAGCTAATGTTAACTGGAAAGATAGAGAAGGATTGACATCGCTAATGGTCGCTTCACATTTTGGCCATTTGAAAACAGTCAAATGTCTCATTGATAACAACGCTAAGCTAAATGAACAGGATCACTGTGGCTGGACAGCTCTGATGTTAGCGTCACAGAACGGACATGACGACATTGCTAAATTACTTATGTCTAGCAAAAGTATCGACATGAGCCTTGGAAATAGTAGCGGACAAAACGCATTAATAATTGCATCTATTTATGGACGTTTAGAAATCGTGAAAGAAATATTGAAGCATGACCCAACTCTGACAAATGACAAAGATCACTAAGGCTACACAGCATTAATGTTTGCAGTTCAATATAACAGAGCATTAATTGTAAAATTGTTACTGGAATCTGGTGCAAGTTTAAAGTGTAGAGGAAAAGACGACTTAACAGCTTTAAATATTGCCCCGATGAAAGGACACAGAGCCATATTAAAATCTTTGCTGGACTTTTCAGACTTTCTCAGCCTCCCCGAAAGCGATTCTATTTTTAAACTAACTTTTTTTGCTGTAGAAAATAACAAAACTGGCGTAGCGAGATTATTATTAAACTATAGATGTGATGTTAACGAAAAGACAGATGATGGCAAGACACTTCTTATGTCTAGCTCAAAAAATGGACTTTTCAAAATAGTTCAAAAATTGATACAGCGAGATGCAAATTTAAATGAAAAAGATCAAAAAGGAAATACAGCTTTAATGTTTGTCACTAAGGCGAATCACAAAGATATCATTCAGTTACTCTGTAGTTATGGATGTCAAGTTAGTCAATGTAATCAGAAAGGCTGGACACCTTTAATGAAAGCTTGTAAAAATGGTAATAAAGATGTTGTCGACATTTTGTTGAGCTATGAAGGCGGTGTTAATTACCTGAACAATGACTGCTGGTCACCACTCATGATAGCCTGTAAATATGGACACTTGGATATTGTGAGAAAGCTAATCCAAAGTGAGGCTAATACAGACATAAAAGATCCCCATGGAATGACAGCTGCTCAGATTGCTTTACAATAGAGACATGTTGAAATCTATCAAACAATTCAAAAGAAAGATGCCAATGGCGAAAAGTCTATGAACAGATTCTCTGATTCTGATACATGTGAGAATGAAAAAATGACCAGTGTTAATAGTACTTGGAAAAGTTTCATTTTAGATTTTGAAGAGATTAAAAACACGTGAGTAAATAAAGCATACAAAAAAGTGACACTATGTTTTCAAACAAAGAGGCGTCTCCGAAGGGTTCCTTTATGGGTAGTTGGTAAGTGATGAATACAAAATGAAAGCAGTCTGCTCTAACAATTGAATACTTTTATCATTTTTTTACAACTTCTATAAACACTTCTTTCTTTCTGTATTGAATTGTAGGTTTGATATCTTTGTTCAAACTTTAAAGGCCATCTTTAAGATATAGGAAATACTCATTTGTTAACTTTTATTTTAAGAAATATTATTTTAAATTAAATTTTTCAAAACAAAAGTATCAGCTATTTAAAAGAAATATTATTAAAGAATTCTAAAAATTAACTTTCAAAAACCTAAATAAACCTAAGAATTCTATCGATTACTGAAGTGTCGATTACAAAGAAATATTCTTCTTTTACCTCCGTAACTGATTAGTAGATGATGATACTTTAAAAAAAAAATAGTTTTCTGAATAATTGTTTTAAATTTTGTTACTACTATATTTTAATTTACTTTATCAATAATTACAATTAAAATATATATATTTCAAGAAATTTCATTGAAAATAAAAGATCCTCCAAGTCTCATGTGTATCCACCACCAAGGCTGAGCATCTAATGTTCTGAAACTAGGTATCATGGGTGGAGATGGGTTACTATCATGTTCTAGGACTACAGCTTCATCAAGTACTAAGGATTATTTGTGCCATGTTTATTACCACTGATCAAATGGTGCTGATTTGATCGATTTAAAACACCATGAATGTTTACTCTCACATATCTAGATTTAATGTTCGATTATGTCCCTTGGATCGATGACGACACCAACAGCAATTTATACTGCTAATTAATCTTAAGCCCAGAAACAGCATTTTGTCTAACACATCAATGTTCTGTGAAGGATTATTTAGACAAGTTTGACCGAGATTCTTATAACGGTGCTAATATTATCCTTGACCTGGAGAGACATTCTAATTTATATGTTAGATCATATTAGATTAGAAGCCAACTGCCTAGGCCCGGGGTCGGCAACCTGCGGCTCGCGAGCCACATGCGGCTCTTTGGATGTGAAGCTGCGGCTCTTTCGTTAGATACGTAAATATTATTTATTTTATCGAAACATTTTTTTAAATAGTTCTGAATCGTTTAACGAGGATTAAGTACCTATTAGATCTCTCAGCCACTTGTACTCGCTGTTCACCACACCCCTCCGCTATTACACTCGTCGTTACTGTTTTCAGTCCGTCGGAAGCTCTCGGCGGAAGCTCTCGAATAACGCCGTGGTCGAATGTTTCTATGTAGGTTTTAATTCTCTTTGACGCAAAATAAATTGGCATCTTTACCACGTGCTTTGACTGTGACGTATAATTTGTTGTTTCAAGTAAATGAGTTAGAAGCTACAAGTAATGCTAATCTGGCACGGTTTGCGGCACCACTAGAAATTGCACAAAAAGGCAAACCAATTTAGAGATGGTCAGTATGTCAAAGATTGCTTCCTACGTGCATCCGAAGAACTGTTTCGTGATTTCAAAAACATACCAGAAATCTTTAAAAAAATAAATAAAAGATTTGCCACTGTCCGCTTAAACAGTAGAATACAGAATAGCTAAAATGTCTTCAAATGTAACATATTTGGAAGATATTCTACTTTCTTCTGTCTTATCACTTGCTATAGATGAGTTTTGCGACATAAAGACACGGCACAAGTCGACAATTTGGTCAGGTATATGTCTTCTGAAGGTCCAAAAGAAGAACTTCTTGGATTGTTACCGCTCTCGGGACAAACTAGAAGGGAAGATAGAGCAAATGCCGTGCAAAAATACCTTGAAGAAATTAAGATGGATTTAAATAAAATCATTTAAATAGCAACTGATGGAGTCAGAAGTATGACCAAAATAAAAGGGCAACTAGAATTTTTTGGAGCGAAATAAACCACGAAATTCTTACGTTCTCTCTGACTACTACACCAAGAAGCGCTTTGTGTCCAAACATTTCCTGGCGATACAGTTGAGGTCATGAATTTGGTAATCAAGATTGTTAACAGCATTTTGTTAAAAGCACTTTGCCATCGCCAGTTTAAAGAATTCGTAAACATAATGGAGACTCAGTATTCCGAGGTCCTTCTTCCCAATAAAAAGCTATGACTTTCCAAAGGTAAGGCGATTAACGTTTTGCTTTGTGCTTGAAGGAAATAAATACATTCCTAAATGAAAAAGCCATTAATCACCCCGAATTAAAGAACGACAAATAGTTGCACAAATGTTACTTTATGGTTGATATAACAGAGAAATTAAATGAGCTGAATGTAAAACTGCAAGGAAAGGAAAACCCATCCTGTTTTGGTAGAAGAATTGGTTTGTTTTGAAGAAAAATTAATTGCTTTTGCAGAGATATTCAGAGAGGTATGTTACTTAATTTCCATGTCTAAATCAGTATCGCGATAAAATCAGTTCAACGTTTGACAAGAATTTCTTCAGCATAGTTATAAAAAAAAATACAGATGAATTTGCTGACAGATTTGAGCAGTTCAAAACTAACAAAACTATTCTAGCATTCATAGTAAATCTAACACACATAATACCGAAATCCACATTGTGACATTAGGAGTTGATACTAGATCTCTAGAAATGCAATTGAACGATTTAAAAAGTAAAGCTTTGTGGGGTGGAACATTTCCAGAGTTAAGTTGGAAGTGATGGAGGTCCAGAAATGTAAGTACATAACAAAAGTGGACAGTTTTAAAAAGCAATGCCGCGCGTTGATTCGGCGCAAGAAATAATCTTCCAGATTGCTAGTGAGGGGAAGAAGTTGACATTTAGAGTGCTGACTTTCTTTGGATCGACATATTCGTAAGAGCAATTGTTCTTTTGCATGGATAGAATGAAAAGTCAAGTAAGTAGCCAGCTAACAAATGAAAATGTAGAATCGTGTTTGAAACTAAAAACAAGTTATGAGCCAAATGTATCCAAACTTTCTAAAACCATGGAAGTTAGTGTTGCAAATAAATGTTTAATTGCTTTAGTTGTTACCGAAATAAAAAAAAAATAATTATATACTAATGCCATAAATATATTATCAAATTTGTTGTGAAAAACACTACTAATATAGGAATTTGTTTGTTTTTTTTCATTAAAAAAATTAATTGTGTGAGTACTATATATAATTGGCAAGAAAAAACTTTGTGGCTCTTTAACAACTTTGAAATTTTGTAAATTGTTATTTTTGGCTCTTCAGACTCAAAAGGTTGCCGACCCCTGGCCTAGGCTGCAGAAGAGGAGGGGTACCAACGTAATTTTTTTCCGCCGAAGAGTTAGAAACACTGCTGTGAATTCATATGTGTGTTTACATACAGAGCTACGGTTTAAATGGATTTAAATGGAAAAAATTCCCCCTCCCTTTAAAAGTTCTAGGTCCCTCTTTTGGTTGTGTGACCTACTTTCTATTTTACATTCCTGTATGACTAAATGTTCAGCACATCATCCATTGGTGACAATGTTACACAAATAATATCATTCTTTTTTTGTTTGACTTGTTTCGGACGTTATTTTAGAAATGATTATTACAGGACGTCGGTAGATGACCTCACGTTACTGCGGATGATCCTGACGGCAATCTGAATTGCATACCACATGAACAGGCAGCCACATACAACATACAACACATGAACAGGTAGCCACATACAACATACATCACATGAACAGGTAGCCACATACAACATACATCACATGAACAGGCAGCCACATACAACATACAGCACATGAACAGGCAGCCACATACAACATACAACACATGAACAGGCAGCCACATACAACATACAACACATGAACAGGTAGCCACATACAACATACATCACATGAACAGGCAGCCACATACAACATACAGCACATCAACAGGCAGCCACATACAACATAGAGCACATGAATAGGCAGCCACATACAACATACAGCACATGAACAGGCAGCCACATACAACATACAGCACATAAACAGGCAGCCACATACAACATACAGCACATGAACAGGCAGCCACATACAACATACAGCACATGAATAGGTAGCCACATACAACATACAGCACATGAACAGGCAGCCACATACAACATACAGCACATGAACAGGCAGCCACATACAACATACAGCACATGAACAGGCAGCCACATACAACATACATCACATGAATAGGCAGCCACATACAACATACATCACATGAACAGGCAGCCACATACAACATACTGCACATGAGCAGTCAGCAACATACAACATACAGCACATGAACAGCAGCCACATACAACATACAGCGCATGATAAGGCAGCCACATACAACATACAGCGCATGATAAGGCAGCCACTTACAACATACAGCACATGAACAGGCAGCCACATACAACATACAGCACATGATAAGGCAGCCACATACAACATACATCACATGAACAGGCAGCCACATACAACATACAGCACATGAACAGGCAGCCACATACAACATACAACACATGAACAGGCAGCCACATACAACATACAACACATGAACAGGTAGCCACATACAACATACATCACATGAACAGGCAGCCACATACAACATACAGCACATCAACAGGCAGCCACATACAACATAGAGCACATGAATAGGCAGCCACATACAACATACAGCACATGAACAGGCAGCCACATACAACATACAGCACATAAACAGGCAGCCACATACAACATACAGCACATGAACAGGCAGCCACATACAACATACAGCACATGAATAGGTAGCCACATACAACATACATCACATGAATAGGTAGCCACATACAACATACATCACATGAATAGGCAGCCACATACAACATACAGCACATAAACAGGCAGCTACATACAACATACAGCACATGAATAGGCAGCCACATACAACATACAGCACATGAATAGGTAGCCACATACAACATACATCACATGAATAGGTAGCCACATACAACATACATCACATGAATAGGCAGCCACATACAACATACATCACATGAATAGGCAGCCACATACAACATACAGCACATGAATAGGTAGCCACATACAACATACATCACATGAATAGGCAGCCACATACAACATACAGCACATGAACAGGCAGCCACATACAACATACATCACATGATAAGGCAGCCACATACCACATACATCACATGATAAGGCAGCCACATACCACATACAGCACAGAAAATGAAACATATCCTATTGTCATAAAATGTTGTTTGTCTGGGAAATTTTTTTTACCTCGTCTTCGTTGACCAAAGCGACTTTCAGAAGTTACTAGTCCGGCTAGCACGTGACCTTACAAGTAATAAGAACATAAAATATCAACTACTTCATTTTCGGACCTAGAAAAAATATAACTAAAAGTATTAATTGACAACAGTTGATTTCGTGGTTGGTAAATTGTTCTTATAAATGTCTAGGTTTTAAAAGACCAATGATTCCTTTTTGTACCCTAATAATTTTAAACTATTTCTTTCGTTATTACAAACGTAATGAAGTTTTATTTTTTATTTTTCTATTGTTACAAGTCCGTCCTGCATCTGTTGCTAGAGAGACAGTTTACTTCCGCTTGAGTAGGATTAGTTGAGAGGAAGCTGTGTACAACGAACTGTCTGTGGTTGTTTGCTTATTTCATCCATTAAGCCATTACACGTCCTACCTTTCGCTGAGTTGTCTGTCAAAGGTTTATTTCACTGGTATTAGACCTGTGCACTTTGATTATCTGTAGTGGAGTAGTCCGCTAACTTTATTACAGTATTTTATTATATTATTATTATTATTTCAATGATTGAACAGTATTTCAGATTAAATATTTGGTCTTCATGTTATTTCAGCTTGAGAAAACGTCTTGGATTGTTGACAAGCCCTTTTAATATTACTGTGTAAGTGTTCTCCTTTTAATGTGCATATAGTCACTAATTGAAGTCTACTGTAGTAAGACAATTGACAAGCCCTTTTAATATTACTGTGTAAGTATTCTCCTTTTAATGTGCATATATTCACTAATTGAAGTCTACTGTAGTAAGACAATGTGCATATATTCACTAATTGAAGTCTACTGTAGTAAGACAATGTGCAGATGGAATAAATTTTTGAAAGAACGAGAAAATAATTAATATAAAAACAAGTTTGCAAAGACTGTTTGTGTGAAACCCAAACTCAAAATCGGCCCCCGAACAGGTCCACCCAGGCAAGTAAAAAGGCAGGTTTCAATATTTAAAGAAAGAACCTCAGAATGAAATTCTATGAAAAAAAAAAATTACAGAGAAGAATGGAGAAAGAAGGTTGACATCTTTTGTGGTGCCCCAAAGGTCCAGTAGACCTAAGGATATGTGAAAGTGAATGTGAAGTTAGATATGAACCTGGTCTAACTGATGTCTTATAATGATTATTTAATTGGTCTAATTATTCTGTAAAGGGTCCATCTCTTATTCAAATCTTCAAGAAAAAAACATTTCGAAAAAAAATTCCATTAGTTAAGTGTACTATAACCGACGCGGTGCAACACTACAGTTCACGCGATAATATGAAAAACTACTTATTAATTGTTGTTTTAAATTATGTCCAACTTATATGCATGCTAAATAGTTTTTTCTCTTTCAAAAAAAAAAGTAAACATTTTTTTGCGTTGGTATGACAGAATATACTTAACTTAGCAATTCATATGTAAAAAAAAAAGTTTTTTTACAAAAATATATAACCATTTGCATAAATGTCTTTAAAATATGGCAAGATTCCGTGCCTTAGTAAGGAGTCTTCCGTGTTTGTTACTATTAATAGTGAATAGTTGTAAAAGTGGTGTATTTTTATGAAAAAACAGCTTGAATGGTGTTTTAAAAAATTTGTTTTTTCGCTTTCAGAAAAGAAAAAAGTAGTTGTTGATTCGGAACTTCGAATGGTTTAAATTATGATGTCGGATTTTCAGTATCTTTTCTAGTTTGCGAGATCTAAACGGGACGGACGGACATTCCACACAAAACTAATAGCGTCTTTTCCCCTTTCGGGAAAAAACAATTTTTAAAAAAATTATGTTCAATTAATGTCTGATCGGATCTGAAACGACCAAATTCAATAGGATTGGAACTGATCCAGATTAGATTGATCTGATCGAATCGAGGCCAATCGTTATAGAAGGCTTCAACACTAACTTTGACATCGCAACCTTTGTGCAGGGGAGACAATAGCTCGTTACCACGTCGTACAAACCTGTGACGTTTTCACTGTCCACAGGTTGTGACGTTGCAGGTCAGTGTCTAGGCCTGCTACGAAGATTGGTCGCGATCGAATCGATCGGATTCAATCGGACCGGATTGGATATGTTTGAATCGAAGTGGATCCAATTGGATAAGATCTGAACTGATTGGCTACGATTCACTGTGATTGAATAGGATTGGGACGAACCTGACCCATATCGGATAGATCTTATCGAACCGTATCACCATTGAAAAATTTGGACATTATGGTAATCGAACCCACAATATCTGAGTTATTAGCTTTATTTCCTATCTAATTCGCTGCCAGATTTAGGAATTTGGACACTTCCGCCCACCCAACTTTTTCCAGAACCCTTAAAGAAAGTATAAGGTAACAGTACATATCATGGGCGTAGCCAGGGGGGGGTTCTTGGGGTTCAAACCCCCCCCCGAAATGAAATCCCCCCCCCTTGGGGGGAGGGGGGAGTCGGAATTTAGTTACTGATTTTTTGCTTTGATTTTGTTTATTTTAGGTGAGATTTTAATACTAAACCATCGCTTGCCCTAGCACAACCAAAGGGGTTTTGAGTTTAAAACCCCCTACCAGGGGGGTTCGAGTTTAAAAACCCCTACCAGGGGGGTTCGAGTTTAAAACCCCCTACCAGGGGTTTTGAGTTTTAAACCCCCTACCTGGGGTTTTTGCAGTTAACTCCCCCTCATCTATAAAACAAAACAACAAAAAAATGCAAACGAAAATCCCCTAATTCCAAGAGCACAGTTAAGGAAGATTTTGATTTTAAAACCCCGTCTAAAATTTACGATAAACCCCCTCTTTAATATAAAAAAAAAGCTAATTACGCACTCAAAATGTTATGAGCGTAGCTAAATGGGTTTTGAGTTTTGATTCAGTTTTGAGTTTAAACTGGGTAAAAAATACCTCTTTTTTTAATAATAAAAAAAAGCAAATCATACACTAAAAATGTTATGAGTGTAGTCTATGGGGTTTTGAGTTTAAACTCCCCTCCAGTGGAGTTTGAAGCTAAAAAGTACCTCTTCAATATAAATAAAAGAAAATTACTCACTCTAAAATCTATGAGCGTAATCAAAGGGGTTTTGAGTTTAAACCCCCCGCCATCTTCAGTGTAAGAAAAAAAAAGCAAATTACGCACTCAAAATGCTATGAGCGTTGCCGAAAGGGGTTTTGAGTTTAAACCCCCATTCAGAGGGGTTTGGTGCTAAAAATACATCTACAATATAAAAAAAAAGCAAATTACACACTAAAATTATTTGAGCGTAGCCAAGCCAATCGGGGGTTTTGAGTTTCTTCTACAGATGGCTTTTTTTTTTAAAGTTTAAAACCCCTCCAGATGGTTTTGAGTCTAAGATCCCCCTACAGAGCATTTTGAGGTGGAAAACCCCCAACAGAAGATTTTGACGATAAAACTTCTCTTTTCGATATAAAATCTAAAGCAAACTACAGTCACTTAATTCCAAGAGCGTATTCAAGAGAGGTTACACATTTTTACCAGTGGCATTGCTCCATTAATAAACTGCAGTGAATAGTCATCTACCGAAATCGAAAAACACTAAATATAGCTCAACAAAGATGGCTAAACAGATTTCAGGAGTCAGTTATAGAGATCGGATCTAAATCAAGGAAATCCTATGCCGAACTGGGATTCGACCCCTTAGTAAGATTGTGAGAGAACGACGCATGAGGTTTGCGGGACATGTTCTCCGACAAAATGAATTACGCATAAGAAGAGTTGCAATGATATCCTAGTACAACTTGACGCCACTCATTCATGGAGGTCCTCATGGTAGGTGGGAAGAGGCTTCAGACATTACCAGTGACAGATTTTTATTGAAACTGCTTGACGTCAAATGCTCCGAACGGCGTGGGAGGGTCTAAGTCAGTAAAAATATTACATTAGGTTTTTGAAATAAAACTTTTTAATAGCATTAAAATGGACTGTAGATACCTCAGAATGTGCATTTTGTTGGCTTTCAATACCAGAAATAGTGCTTGGCGGCGGGGCTTCGCCCCGCGCTGGGGAGCTACTGGCGCTCCCCTAGAACCCCTTGCTAGTAATGGCGGGGAGTCCACAATTTTATGGAAACAGCTTGACGTCAAATGCGCCGAATGACGAGGGAGGGTCTAAGTCAGTAAGAATAGCACATTAGGTTTTTTAAATAGAACTTTTTAATAGCAGGAAAATGCACTGTAGATTCCTCAGAATATGCATTTTGTTGGTTTTCAATATCAGAAATAGTGCTTGGCGGCGGGGCTTCGCCCCGCGCTGGGGGAGCTCCTAGCGCTCCCCCAGACCCCTTTGCTAGTAATGGCGGGGAATCTACAATTTTTTCACTAACTCATGGAAGAACCTATTCTAGGGCACAATAAACGTCTTCCGAAAGAATGAAGGATCAGAATGTAATAAAGATTATGTACACACACACATATAAATACATATAATTTTTTTTTCGCCGGGGGGGGGGGGGGGGGTTCGGGGGGGGGAGAAAAAAATTCACCCCCCCCAAAACCCCCCCCGAAAAAAAATCCTGGCTACGCCCATGGTACATATATATATCTATATCTATCTATGTATCTATATATATCTATATATATCTATATCTATATATATCTATATCTATCTATCTATCTATCTATCTATCTATCTATCTATATATATATATATATATATATATATATATATATATATATATATATACAGGGTGCGTCAAAAAAATGCATACGCACTTTGAACTGTCATAGACAATTTATTTCACGTTCTACAATGCTAAATTTCTGGACATGGAAAGCTTAATGTCCAATTGGAAAAATAAATTGTGATTAATGTGAGTAATGTTCAAACTGGTGGCCTTCAATACGAGTCAACACTGATTCCGTACATCGTACCAAATTGTCCACTGAGATTTCTGCTCCCACCGCCTGACTCTCATTCCACAGTGTGTCAATTGACGTAGTTTACGCTTGTACACCTCATCTTGAACTGTGCCCCATACAAAGAAATCCAGCGGTGTGAGGTAGAACGGGATATCAATTGTCTATGACAGTTCAAAGTGTATACATTTATTGACGCACCCAATATATATATATATATATATATATATATATATATATATATATATATATATATATATATATATATATATATATAATATATATATATATATATATATATATATATATATATATATATATATATATATGGCCAATACGCTAATAATCTTTTTTTTCCATAGAGTTACATAAACTGTCCCATTTTCAAGAAAATCGTCAGAGCCGTTTAAAGATCCGCATCCTCCCACCAATGTATTTTGAACCAAATAAGAATTCGCAATCTGATAATAAAAATTGTAAGAATGAATTTTTTCTTCTTTTACAGCCATCGCAGTAAGAGTATTGTCAATGTCACAAATGTCAATTCAGTGACAATACTCTAAGTCTCTAGACATTTAACTTGACTAATAGACAGAGTCAGTGATGCATGGCTGAAAAAAGCTGCAAGCCATGAAAATGATCTGTCAAAATGAAACTGAAGTACAGACCATTTTTGGTTATTTAATTTAGTGCTAATGTATTTTGAAACTTAGAGATGCATGTAATTAGTATGCATGTATGAAAGTGTATAACCTTTTTACTTTGTCAACCGCATTATTATTAATAACATTATCATTGTCTTTGGGGAAACAATATATGTTAAGATACTTATAAAATCATTTATCACTGAGTTCCAATATAGTCATTTTGTAGATTTCCATTGCATTTAAGCCTAGCTGGGTAGCCAGCCATGACCAACGAGCCTCTACTGCCCGAAGCTTACTGGTTAAGGCGCCAGTTACTCGCCTTTTCTCCTAGGTGGGAGCTAGCCATGACCAACGAGCCTCTACTGCCCGAAGCTTACTGGTTAAGGCACCAGTTACTCGCCCCTTCTCCTAGGTGGGTAGCCAGCCATGACCAACGAGCCTCTACTGCCCGAAGCTTACTAGTTAAGGCACCAGTTACTCGCCCCTTCTCCTAGGTGGGTAGCCAGCCATGGCTAACGAGCCTCTACTGCCCGAAGCTTACTGGTTAAGGCGCCAGTTACTCGCCCCTTCTCCTAGGTGGGTAGCCAGTCATGACTAACGAGCCTCTACTGTCCGAAGCTTACTGGTTAAGGCGCCAGTTACTCGCCCCTTCTCCTAGGTGGGTAGCCAGTCATGACTAACGAGCCTCTACTGCCCAAAGCTTACTGGTTAAGGCGCCAGCTACTCGCCCCTTCTCCTGTAAATGAAAATTTATATCTGAGCCAAACGTGTTTAGGCCAGGGGTTGGACTGGTTGTTCGAGGCTATTTGTGTCACATAGGACATTGTAGATGATTCTCATTCTGATATCTTCTTTATGTATTTACTTAATCATTTTATATCATATCATATATTATATCACATTCAAAACGGAGTTCACTTTATATAGATTAATCCTGAGTGTGTTCACATCAGAACTCTTCTATTGACATCAGTATCTCATGTTCAACGCCTTTCTGTCTCTGGCCAACACATAGATGTTTTGATATGCCAATTACCTTGTCAACAAAATTCTTAGTATGTCCTCATATGCATTATTGATCATTATAAAATTTAATACCATCGCATCATACCTACATAGCATTATAGTAATTTAAAAAAAATTATTAAAATTTTACACAAAATCCTCTCATAGCAATCAATTCTTCGTGTAAATTCTTATGACTAAAATCTCAAAATCATAAACACACATGTACGTTCATTGCTCATACCCACTGAAGCTTCTCTATGTAGATAGAGTTATTTGTTTGTCTAATACATGCCTAACGGCTGACTGTGGCGGCTCTATTGAAGTTGGTGAACGGATGTGGCGAGGTGGGGGAGGGGCTAGATAGAGCATTTGACCATTGACCACTGGGGTGGTAATCTGCAAACGAGAGAAATGACTCTAGACATACCGATGGTCTAGAGGTTAAGTCCGCTTAAAGTGCGTTATCGCTAGGCGGTGTTGTCACTGGTTCGAGCCTCGGTCGGCGCAGTCCCTTATTTTGGTCACATTTTAATTCACTACTTTCTCTCATTTAAAAACTTGGTCCCTGGTGCTGCTGATCATTTATGTTTAATATGTATGTATCAACACATGTACGTGACAGATTTGTTAAAATGTTTGAAATGTTTATAATAAAATATAAACATTCAGTACTTGATATTTTGTGTATGTATATGAATTATATGAGTGTAGTGGTTCCTTTAATGTTGCCGTGACGTTTACAGATCAAATGTAATCATATTCGATTGAGAGACACCATCAGTTCCGGTTGAAGGGAGACTCTGATGGTTTTGACGATTTTTGATATAATTTGTGTTTACTTGATTTGCAGAAAATGAATATATTATTCTTTTTATTTTATTTTCAATAATAACTTAGTAATTGATGTTTTTCTGACGTAATTTTTCTGCGCATCTAAAATGGTCAGATTTTCACGAGGTTTCTATGTGACGTCACACTGACCTATTAATTTAATCTGTTGACTTACTGTATAACCCTACAGTAAAGTTTACAATTTAGTAAAAAAACAATCTAGGTCTATGCAGTTAGATCTAGATCGTGTAAGCAAAGGAAACAATAGGTGTTGATAGTAGATCTACATGCTTGACGTATTTTCTCGCCTGACCACTCAGCACATAACCAACACTATTGCTAGGCTGTCTTGTCTTGACCGACTACACGTAGCCTCTTTTTACACCGACCAGTTTGTAAGAATCAGTCGGACATGATCTATTTACTTTTTTAGGACAGGAAGTGAAGTAGATGAAAATGTTAATTGTTAATGTTATCCTTATATGTATATATATTGTTTTTTTAAATTAAATTACTTCTTCTAACATCAATAAAAAGTGTTTCCTTTTCCTTGTAACTGACGATGAAGCTTATTTAGAAGTAAACTTAACACGGAATACAATGTTTGGAAACAGATCGCCTTGGTTAAGACTGTAGAGTTAAAACACTGTTCTCATAAAGCAATTCCTTCATTTCAGTGACCACGTTTCCTCTCGATAACGAGCCTTCTCATGCAGTAAAAGATCTGCATACTCACTTTCTACCTAATGTAGACATTCTTTGAATGGACCTCATTCACCAATCGTAAACAAACAACATTTAGCCACGTGATTCTATATATCTTCTATACTAATTGCGTAATCCATAAAGGCTGTATCGTGATACATTTTTTTCATTGTTTTATCAATATTATCACGTGGCTAAATGTTGTTTATTTACGATTGGTGAATGAGGTCCCTTGACAATGGCAAAGAGCTTTAGTTACAATGGAGTTTAAAATTTTAATCACCAATTCTATTTCTTTGCAACTTTCCTCAGGAAATATCTTCACAAGTAAAGCAACTGGATGCACTATACAGCGTGATTGTTATATTTTATGTTAAGCATCATTGGTGGAATTGTACATCAAATTTTATACAGAACAAAAACAATATAATTGTGATTTTATATAAAATAAATTCTAGCCACTGCTTCTGTCAGGGTCGATATTTGTAAACGATTCATACGCGGGAAACACAATTCATTAAAAAAATCTAAGAAATGTTCTGGTGATGTAGCGGGTTGACCATAGTACCACCCTTGACCCTAGTACCACCCTTGACCATAGTGCCACCCTTGACCATAGTATCACCCTTGACCATAGTACCACTCTTTGACAAGTACAAGAGAACTAATCAGTGCTGTCAAATTGAGATCACCTCTTGTAGTTTTATCATTATAATTATTATCTAGTATTGGTGATTAGATGTTAGTTGAAGAAATAACTTTGCTTTCGAAAAGGAAGTACTATATTCATACTCAAAGACTAGTTGCTAGACAACTAGTACCAGCTTGAGGATGAAAAGGACTAAAAAAAAGGGGAGAGGAGGACGAGGCTAAAGTGTCAGCAATCAGAGGACATGTATTCGTAGTCAACAGAGAATACATTGTCGGTTACTGAAGGGGATTCCCCTAACTAGAGTAGATTCTTCCAATGTCGGCCGAGAATGTTAGAGGGCTATAGGCCTGGTTTTAGTGTTGGCTCTAGGAAATAGAAATGTGTAGGTCATTTGTAAGTAGGTCTTAAGGTTAAAGAAACATTGTAAAACTTAAATTGAAAGATTAACTACAGCTCAAATAGATGACCACATCATTTCTTTCAAGACATTTTATATGTACCATTTTACATCCTCTGTTTGGAGGGGAGGGGCCTGCCGTCTAGGCGACATTGTTCTGACCATATCTAATGCCCAGGCTTTCATTTTATTTCTATGAAATAATCTCTAGTCGCTTTGCAACTAAAGGAGGCCATAGTAGTAGCCTAGTATTTAGGACACAGTGATTATGTCATGTTAACTTTGTTATACTGAACAATATATGTCGTCAGCCAACGCGAGGAACTTTTTTGATATGACCACTCCTTAAAAATGGATTCCAATATTGATTGATCTTTAAGAGGTCTTTTTTTTTTAAAGATAAACGAGGAAATAAGATTGGACAAATACAAAATTGTATTCACAATAACAAAATGTAACATTGGATTGTTCAGAACTAGACACAATCTAACATTGGATTGTTCAGAACTAGACACAATGTAACATTGGATTGTTCAGAACTAGACACAATCTAACATTGGATTGTTCAGAACTAGACACAATGTAACATTGGATTGTTCAGAACTAGACACAATCTAACATTGGATTGTTCAGAACTAGACACAATCTAACATTGGATTGTTCAGAACTAGACACAATGTAACATTGGATTGTTCAGAACTAGACACAATCTAACATTGGATTGTTCAGAACTAGACACAATGTAACATTGGATTGTTCAGAACTGTTCCTGACTTAGACCTAGTTCTTAAACTTGCCTGTATGATATGTTTTGTGAGAGATTGAGAAATGTAGAGCAATCTGTGTGTTTGTTTGTTACACAACGATGCTACTTAGAAAATCATTTGATTGAATTAAAAAATCACATACAAAAACACAGTCGTATTAAAATGAAGTGAAAAATGAAATTAATGTCATTCCAAGGCTTGATGACGTCACCTAAGTCTTGCTGAACTCAATACTTAAGCAGCACATCTCTATTAAATAGAAAACCTTCAATGGAAACAATGTGAGCTAACACTTCTTCTCCTCCAATACAACCATTAATACTTTCCAGTGTCCTCTAGTTCGTCTATTTCTATTGTGGAACACACTCAAGTTTTAAACAGACCATTCTACAGTCTGACATTCTGTCAACCAAACCGCAACATGTTTGAAGAGAGCCTAGTGATTTATTGGCAGGAATTGCTTAAAAACATTTCGTAAAAGACCTTCAACTTGACTTTTAGTTCCTATCATGTTTCATTCTTGTACAAATAATCAGGTCAATTTTATATGTCTGGATACTTAGTGTCAGACCCCCCCCCCCCCCAAAAAAAAAAAGTATTTTTCTACACAAGCCTAAACTTGAGAGGATCATGGTATCATCAACACAGCGTTGGGGTAAATATCCCCAAAGCAGGTGTAAATAATTTGTACAACAACATGAGTGGAATGTATATAAAAGAATAATAAAATGACATATAATGAACCTAACAACTTTCGATATTTCAAACTAAGACTAATAATGTAGGTGTGGCACCGATTGACTAGTTCCGTGAATGGGAGATGACGTGAGACATGGAAATACATTCCTCAAAAAGTGGAAATCTTTTACGTGGCAGTCAGCCTGTTGTTTTTTTTTTTACATTATGGGAATACCCGAAAACACTCTGTAGCGAGAAAACAAAAAGGTGTCATTGAAGAGTTAAAGTTAAACTTGTAAATGTAAAAAATGCTAATATTTTATGGTACTAACCATAGAATTGGGCATGCGTAATTAGAAAAAAGGGTTGAATTAATTTAATAAACTTGTTACATAAAATACTTAAAATATTCATATTTTGATGGAAAGTTTCGATTCAAAGTGAACTTAATTTAAAAACTGCATCTTCTTTGGACTAACTCCATTTCTACTAAGCACTCTGTAAAATAAATCCATTCCATTGGCGCAGTTGTTTAGAGGCTGATACAAATAAAGACTAGTAGGCTTACGTGATATTTGTTCGTTGTAACGTTATTGAAATATAAAATAGTTTAGTAGAGCGAAAAGATTCAGTGACCTAGTTTTAAGGACGACAGGTTTCTAGACGTTGTGGTCATTATCGGCACAATGTCCCAGTCGACAAATCTGTTCAGATCATAGAAAAAAAAGCAGCCTGATAGAAATCATCATACTTACAAACAACATTTTTATAGTGGTGACATTCAGAATATAAAAAGAGATATATATATACAAATATTGAAGTTATATAATACAATGCCACTTATATAAGAATAAAGAACAATCACATTTAGTGTCATATCCCTGGTTTAAATCACTGACCTTTTAACAAAACATGAAAAATATATTTTTTTTAAAAACTTATATTAAGCGTGGTTGTAACAATCAGTTTGGATCAGTCAGGATATTTAAATTTGTAACAGATCTAGACTAACAATAATAAATCTGTGCGATTACAAATATTTTTTACCATTTGTTTTTTTTTTATCGCAATTTTATGCTTTTAGATTTCTCACTACGCTATGATCCTATTACTTGTCTCACTACGCTATGATCCTATTACTTGTCTCACTACGCTATGATCATATCACTTGTCTCACTACGCTATGATCCTATCATTTGTCTCAATACGCTATGATCCTATCACTTGTGTCTGAGTCAGTTGAAAAGAGGTTAGGGCAGAAAGAAGGGCATCTGGGTATCAGCTTTTTAAATTCATTTATTTAAAAAAAAGATGAACGACCTAAATTTTAACGAGGGCTTAAGCCTAATTAGGTTACTACACTAGCCACTGTGTCAAAGAAGAGCTTATGAAAATAGAAGATTTTATATTGTTAGTTTCAAACTTTTTTTTCTCTACAAACTATTATCGGGATAAATTCAACTTATACCACCAAATAAGTGAAGTACAATTTCTTTCCCTTGTTCGAGATACCAAACAAAATAACTAATTACCAATAGTAAATTAACTAATTGATTATATTTTTTATATTGATTTTTGTTTTTTCAGGTCAAAGAAATAAGCAAAGTTTCAGCTGGATCCAAGATTGGCTGTGGGTGGGAGAAAAAAACGTATACAAACTTCTGACCAGACAGACAGACAGACAGACCTCTTAGTCAGTTAAGATAAGTTTTGTAAAAAGACCGTTTGAGAATCAGAGCGCTAGAGGTAGCCCCATTATGTTGTTAGGAAAGATTTCTCTAATCAAACAGGCGTGGACCGGGAGCTCTTCACCTAGAATCCTGTCTGAAGATTCCACAATGGCAGCGCGACCATTACTACCATTGAGTTGTACGACATACTGGGTTCACGGCCCCCCCCCCCCCCGTTCCTGAACTCACCTCCCTAAAAAGCGGGACATTTTTCTACAGAGACGCTCCACCGAGTGACACTGACAACCATTTGTCTAGCGCGGAGTGACTAGTCCAGGTGAAGATCTGAACACACCCGTTCTCAGACTGTGTCAGACGAATTAGTTCACTCGTACTCAGAACGTGAATCACAATTCAAATAGCTCTAACAGTATTGCGATCCAAATATGGGTTGTCAATATGTCCATAACTATATATAGACCTACTAAAGTTATTGTCCACAAAGTCACACAAAGTGTAGAGACAGATCAAATGTTAAAATACAACGAACTGTCAGACACAACTGAGCATGACACAGCGACACTTCTATTTCACTTCTTTACGCGTAGCATTGGTGTAGATTTGGAATCCCAATTTCCAGGATACATTTAGAACTTATAACAAAAGCAGCTTCGGGTTAGGGCGTGGAGACGAAAGGCCCAGGAGAGATCTGAATGGAAGGATGTGTTAAAGCAGGCCAGAGCCCTCCATGGGCTGTAGCGCCACTGGGATGGATGGATGAACAAAAGTTAATAGATTTCTAATACAATCTACAACTTTGAAACAGATAAACAAACCCTATTGATTTGGCTCTAGCCAAGCTTACACCTCCTTTCTGAAGTAAGCTGTACATTTATAGTCTAATCTATTTTTTAAAAACATAAAATTGAACATTTCCAGAACAAACCTTTCCTTTGTCACATTCTGTACCGCTGAGAGCTCTCTGGGGGAAACAATCCATTTGGTTTGGATCGTAGCAGTACAAAGCAATGCATATCTCTGTGCTGTTATAGCCCACCTGGTGGGGCAGTAAGGTCAATTATTACATATGGACACTGTCTCAATTTCACTGTCTATATTTACACTACATAAAGCCACTATTATTGTTCATAGTCTATTTACAATTAATACTATTTTAATTCTCTGTTTAAACAACAAACCTAAATCAGCCACTAGCGTAGATTTCTGGGGCAGTCGAGTATCCCCTCCCCCCCCCCTTGCTGAGGAACGAGTCATCGATTCAATGTTCCTATAAAAAGGGGTCAATAAAAGAATATTGATTCCTGCACATAGCGTCTCCTTGACAGTAATACTTTCATGAACTTTTTTTAGCAAAAGATTTTTTCTTTTAAAACTATTGTCTACATTTTGTTCAGCATCTACCAAGGGAGGTAAATATTAGCGATAAAACCCACTCTACCACAGCTCCTGTCAGCGTCATAGTGGAACTCTATCTTATCAATGGCCCGAGTTATTATCTATTTGTACACATTTGTATAAGACATAATATGAACACACACACACACACAAAGAACTCGCCTTATATAAAAAGTTAATCAATGTATACATTTAAAAAGTACTTTAAACTTTTAGACTTATTCTTACTTTGCAGTGATAAGAACCTTTGCCATACGTATTCCGACATTGCTGTTCAGGGGGCATTACTTGTCCGAAGTACTTGTCTTTTAAATCCGGAATATCTGGACTGACTGAGACTGACTCAGTGAGACAAGTTCTACCATGACTGTTATGTGGAAAATAGATATTATTTAATTATTTCATCCAACTGTAACGATTTAATTGTTAGACGCGTAGAGGTTGGGTTTAATTGGGTATTTACTTAATGACGAAACGGTACATTAAAAACTTCGAACGAAAATCGCTTAGAGACAGACTAAAGGACGTGAGAGACTTCTTGTAGAAACACGCAGGAAAGGATGTGATTTTCTTTAGCTGACCCCGTGGACTGTGCCTTTTTTTTCTGTACTAGGTCGTTGTATTCTAAAAGGCCGGAATTCACTTCCTTTCTTCTATCTGTAGATGGTGTGTTTCATCTATCTGTAGATGGTGTGTTTCACTTAAAAGGTCGCGAATGCAAGTAATATCACTTTAAATAAGCAGACACACAACTTGTTCAGCATAAACACCTCCACTCAATTACCTGGCTTCAACAGAACAATTACTAATTGTTATAGTTGGCTTTTAGGGCCCAGAGAGAGAGAGAGAGAGAGAGAGAGAGAGAGAGAGAGAGAGAGAGAGAGAGAGAGAGAGAGAGAGCGAGAAAGAAAGAGTGTGAGAAAGAGATTGACATTTACGATGAGAGTAAAAGCGAGAGTAAGAGAGACGCAGAGAAAAAGACTTAGAGTGAGAATTATATATAATTATATAATTTATATAATATATATATATATATATATATATATATATAGAGAGAGAGAGAGAGAGAGAGAGAGAGAGAGAAAATGCAGATGGAGAGGAGAAAAAAAATAAAGAATACTAATCTTGTTATATCAGAATGGATTGTACTAGAGCATTACCCATATCTACAACCGGTGTCTGATATTTATAAATTATGCGATTATAAAAAGGTAAGTATATTTGTAATTAGGGACAGTGACTAAAATACTTTAATACGCAACTATAACTGAATGTGCAGCATCGAAATGGAAAGATTATTTCAATTTTTGAAATACAAACAAAAATCTACTTAGCAAATGTTCTTTCCAAACCAGGAAAGTGATAGTCAATGGAAAAATGGTAGTTAAAGTGAATTAACATTTGTTTGAACCAATGAAATAATTTTATCATGTGAAAAGATAGTTAGCACTAGTGAGATTTTGTTTCCATTGAGACGTCTATAAGATTATCAGTTGCTATTTTCAAGACTTGCAGAAACATTTAAACACGTGATCAGTAACAGAAAGAAAATGTTTATAACAGCCTCCATCTGAGTCCATCGTCTTAGACTAAGCAGGTCTCACTCTCAGTTACACAATGACGTTAGGTGGTTGCAAAGAAATTGTTAACGTAATAGAACGTGCCATTGGTTGCTAATAACAACGGAAGTTATTTTATGAAATCATTAGTATAAAATTGAAATAAAAATCTTTTAGTAGACCAAAGGATTGCTCATAAAACCGAGCGACGCTAAGAAGAAATAGAGGCTCTACATTCGTCCAAATTCTTACTCTTTCTAAATCTTCCAGAAGATAAAGTTAGATTAAGGGATATCAACAGGGCAGACAAATACGTTAGGAGTTATTTATAAATGTGATTTTTATTTGTCAAATTTATATAGTATCAATACATTGAAGAATTCTTTGTTTACTGTAAAAATCTAGTTAGTGTCAACAACAAATTATTTATTGTCTACATTTAAAATGTGTTCTGAGAGTTTTCTTTAAACAACGAATCCCCATTAGGCTGCAGTGCTTCTCTCACTAAATCTATACAAATTATATCACCTACGCTACTAGAGGTCGGGTTGAAAGTGACGTTTAAACAGAAAACAGAATTGATTAATAGATAAAGACTTCAGTCTAGCTCAACTTACTTTGTTTCACAGTCTAGCTCAACTTACTTTGTTTCACAGTCTAGCTCAACTTACTTTGTTTCACAGTCTAGCTCAACTTACTCTGTTTCACAGTCTAGCTCAACTTACTCTGTTTCACAGTCTAGCTCAACTTACTTTGTTTCACAGTCTAGCTCAACTTACTTTGTTTCACAGTCTAGCTCAACTTACTCTGTTTCACAGTCTAGCTCAACTTACTTTGTTTCACAGTCTAGCTCAACTTACTCTGTTTCACAGTCTAGCTCAACTTACTCTGTTTCACAGTCTAGCTCAACTTACTTTGTTTCACAGTCTAGCTCAACTTACTTTGTTTCACAGTCTAGCTCAACTTACTTTGTTTCACAGTCTAGCTCAACTTACTCTGTTTCACAGTCTAGCTCAACTTACTCTGTTTCACAGTCTAGCTCAACTTACTTTGTTTCACAGTCTAGCTCAACTTACTTTGTTTCACAGTCTAGCTCAACTTACTCTGTTTCACAGTCTAGCTCAACTTACTTTGTTTCACAGTCTAGCTCACCTTACTTTGTTTCACAGTCTAGCTCAACTTACTTTGTTTCACAGTCTAGCTCAACTTACTCTGTTTCACAGTCTAGCTCAACTTACTTTGTATCACAGTTTAGCTCAATTTACTCTGTTTCACAGTCTAGCTCAACTTACTTTGTTTCACAGTCTAGCTCAACTTACTTTGTTTCACAGTCTAGCTCAACTTACTCTGTTTCACAGTCTAGCTCAACTTACTTTGTTTCACAGTCTAGCTCAACTTACTTTGTTTCACAGTCTAGCTCACCTTACTTTGTTTCACAGCCTAGCTCAACTTACTTTGTTTCACAGTCTAGCTCAACTTACTCTGTTTTACAGTCTAGCTCAACTTACTTTGTTTCACAGTCTAGCTCAACTTACTCTGTTTCACAGTCTAGCTCAACTTACTTTGTTTCACAGTCTAGCTCAACTTACTTTGTTTCACAGTCTAGCTCAACTTACTTTGTTTCACAGTCTAGCTCAACTTACTCTGTTTCACAGTCTAGCTCAACTTACTTTGTTTCACAGTCTAGCTCAACTTACTTTGTTTCAAAGTCTAGCTCAACTTACTCTGTTTCACAGTCTAGCTCAACTTACTTTGTTTCACAGTCTAGCTCAACTTACTTTGTTTCACAGTCTAGCTCACCTTACTTTGTTTCACAGTCTAGCTCAACTTACTTTGTTTCACAGTCTAGCTCAACTTACTCTGTTTCACAGTCTTGCTCAACTTACATTGTTTCACAGTCTAGCTCAACTTACTCTGTTTCACAGTCTAGCTCAACTTACTTTGTTTCACAGTCTAGCTCAACTTACTCTGTTTCACAGTCTAGCTCTACTTACTCTGTTTCACAGTCTAGCTCAACTTACTCTGTTTCACAGTTCAGCTCAACTTACTTTGTTTCACAGTCTAGCTCAACTTACTTTGTTTCACAGTCTAGCTCAACTTACTCTGTTTCACAGTTCAGCTCAACTTACTTTGTTTCACAGTCTAGCTCAACTTACTTTGTTTCACAGTCTAGCTCAACTTACTCTGTTTCACAGTTCAGCTCAACTTACTTTGTTTCACAGTTCAGCTCAACTTACTCTGTTTTACATCCTAGCTCAACTTACTCTGTTTCACAGTTCAGCTCAACTTACTCTGTTTCACAGCCTAGCTCAACTTACTCTGTTTCACAGTCTAGCTCAACTTACTTTGTTTCACAGTCTAGCTCAACTTACTTTGTTTCACAGTCTAGCTCAACTTACTTTGTTTCACAGTCTAGCTCAACTTACTCTGTTTCACAGCCTAGCTCAACTTACTTTGTTTCACAGCCTAGCTCAACTTACTCTGTTTCACAGTCTAGCTCAACTTACTTTGTTTCACAGCCTAGCTCAACTTACTCTGTTTCACAGTCTAGCTCAACTTACTTTGTTTCACAGTCTAGCTCAACTTACTTTGTTTCACAGTCTAGCTCAACTTACTCTGTTTCACAGTCTAGCTCAACTTACTTTGTTTCACAGCCTAGCTCAACTTACTCTGTTTCACAGTCTAGCTCAACTTACTCTGTTTCACAGTCTAGCTCAACTTACTTTGTTTCACAGCCTAGCTCAACTTACTTTGTTTCACAGTCTAGCTCAACTTACTCTGTTTTACAGCCTAGCTCAACTTACTTTGTTTTACAGTCTAGCTCAACTTACTTTGTTTCACAGTCTAGCTCAACTTACTCTGTTTCACAGTCTAGCTCAACTTACTTTGTTTCACAGTCTAGCTCAACTTACTCTGTTTCACAGCCTAGCTCAACTTACTCTGTTTCACAGCCTAGCTCAACTTACTCTGTTTCCAATAAGGATGATATAAATGTTGCAAAATATTGTATACTGCAATCAGAAAATATCCAAGGATTGAATCGGTTCGACTCAGCAGTGGTGGCGCTACTTTCATAGGGTGCCATGATAAAGTAGTCCAATCCAAAACAGTCATTCGTAAGCCAATGATCGTGTTGTGCAGATAAACTGTGTCAAGAAACATTTCAATCATTATAAAGTAGATTGGAAGTTCAAATGTTGAAAGCAAAAATAAATTAATGTGTTCACTAGTGAGATTGAAACTTATGTCACTAGAAACAACACCTCATTGTACACAAACAGTTTTAGGCCTGAAAATGGTGGGAAGGACCGATAAATACATTGTATTTCTAAAGGGAGACAATGATTAGAATTTGTCTCCCTTTATGGGCATGCTTTGGTTTCAAAATAATGTATCATTGCCACTGATTCTGGTCATTCAAAGTATAATTTCATAATGGCAGTCGCTTATCAGACCCTACTGCACAGCATTTGCTTGACTTGTCTATTAATAACCTGTTACATTTTGTCTAACATTGGACTTCTCTAAATTGAGTATTTTAGGGCCGGGTAACCCAGCTCGATAAATAGTGTTCTGGTGGCACCTAAGGGTCATTGATTGTGTACATGCCAGTAGACAGCTTTGACTGGTCATGCATCCTATGTAAGGTAGTGTATCTTTGGGGGAAGCGTTCGAATAGGCTTAGATGCTTCTTATACACCCAGGTATCTTACACAAACTTTGTCCAAACCACTGAATTATTTTTGTTGGTAAGCGCTCTTTTCTGACATACTCTCATTTAGAGGCGACTAAAACACTGTTGGTTTATTTCTCTAGACAGTGATACGTCACATATACAACAGTACCGTTCTGTTCAGTGGACAGTAAAGAGGCTCTTCTCATTGTTCTACAGCTGCGATGAGTTGAGTATTTGAGTCCATGTGCTTATAGTAATATTTTTGGGTGAGCTTAACAATATAAGGAAGGTGCAACACAAATGTAACCTCTCCTAAATTATCAATCCAGGGGTCAGTGTGCCCTCACAGGCATCGCAGAAAACAGAAGGCAGCATAAGGCTTCAGCAAGATAAAGCTGGAGAACTCTTACAAAGATCCTGGGACACACATTTGAGACCCACGGAAAAAAAACCTTTGCGAAGACAGGAGCAGATGGTGAAAAGAGAGCTTAAATAGATCCTCTGTGGACAGTGGCTTGGACTGCATCAGCGTCACGTAGCATAAAGCAGCTGTTGCATTAAGTTTATTTTTTAGACTTCTGTAGCGCTTGCAGAGTAAGGTCATTGTTATGTTGTTGAAGTGCTTCTCGAAACAGCAAGTTACTTCCAGACCATAAAAGGAGCGGTGGAGAAATTAAGTGGAGTGAAAGGAGATTGTTTGTTTGCAAATGGTCAAAAGTACTTAAAGGACAGACCTGGTCAGTTGGGAGCTTGAATGACGACAGTAAATTTATTTGAATTGAATTGTATTGTACAGAGTGTATTTATTTATTCTTGGAGGATCCTAGTTGTTTTGAATGAATAGTTTACATTTCAATCTCTGGCATAACGATATTGTTTGAGTGTTCAGTACTTGATCAAAAGTAGAAATCTAAATCAAATTATAACATCAGAAACGCTTTGTCTGACCAACACAATCTCACCTTTACATCAAGACATCATCACAAGTAGCACTCCAACAGAAATACGGTTACAACCCTATATGACTAAAAACGTAGGTAGCAAATAAGTCTGGCGAAATCACTTGAAATACTGGACTGCTCTTGAATCTTCATATTTCCTGACACTGGCCTATATCTCTAGACACTGGCCTATATCTCTAGACACTGGCCTATATCTCTAGACACTGGCCTATATCTCTAGACACTGGCCTATATCTCTAGACACTGGCCTATATCTCTAGACACTGGCCTATATCTCTAGACACTGGCCTATATCTCTAGACACTGGCCTATATCTCTAGACACTGGCCTATATCTCCAGGTAGCCGTCTCATGACGTAGATGGGGGAAAGAAGAAACTGCAATTTAAATTTTCCAGTAACTGACCACAAACATATTTTGAGTTTACGACTGACCTGTGTCCAAGCTCGTGAGCTGCAGTCAATATCACGTCATAGTCATGTACATCTTCTACGACACTAACACTGCTACCATTAGTACTACACATTGAACTAAGCCAACTAATTCCTGGATAACAAGAGAAAGCCGAAATGACAATTAAAGCAACATAACCTACAGCTAAACAACTACAGCGTCATATTGTAAGTTGGTAGCAAATTAGGCAGGTACTCTTTTCTCTGTCTAGATAGTATTTTCCTTCAAGATGAATGACTACAGTTTAGTTTTTCTCTTGTTTAAATACAAATATAACTATGAAATCATGACGACGACAGTTACTGTGAGCCACAGTGTAGGAATGTTTTCTTCTATATCTTATACATAAACTACACTACTGTCAGCCACAGTGTAGGAATGTTCTCTTCTATATCTAATAAATAAACTACACTACTGTCAGCCACAGTGTAGGAATGTTTTCTTCTATATCTAATAAATAAACTACACTACTGTCAGTCACAGTGTAGGAATGTTCTCTTCTATATCTAATAAATAAATTACACTACTGTCAGCCACAGTGTAGGAATGTTTTCTTCTATATCTAATAAATAAACTACATTACTGTCAGCCACAGTGTAGGAATGTTCTCACAATGTAAGGCAACAAAACGTAGAATGATGAAACATAAAGTTTAAAATTTGTTTCGGCTTTCATAAAACAGAGTGCAGGAGTGTTAAAACAGAGATGTAGTTTGATGAAATAGTGAGCAGGAGTGCTAAAACAGAGATGGAGTTTGATGAAACAGAATGCCGGAGTGCTAAAACAAAGATGTACTAAAAACATAGTGTTTTTTTTTCATGAAAGTGATACAATATGGCATTTCAAATAAGTTTTGCAAATCGACACACTCACCTAAAAGACCTGGTGAACCGTCGCCTGAAAGTTCTCTACTGTTGAATTAAAAAAAAACAAAAACAATCTAGATGTGTTCGAAAAATAACTCCAGGCATTTAAATGTATAGAGTCCAAACCTCCACCCACGAAAAAAAATTAAAACAAAAAAAAATTAAAAATTAAAAATTACATAGATAGTTTGTGTCGAAACACAAACTCAGCAGAGGCCCTCGATGTGGTCAATAGAAGCTACGAACTGCAATCTATCAACAACCCTAGTAGCGTCCATACAAAGGAGTCTTCTGTCTTAGAAAAAAGCATTTCCCTTTGGTAAAATGTTTAAAGGGATTTCATACACTTTGAAATGGTCTACCTATAATGTGACAATAATACTTATGACTGCTTTTTTAAAATGTTGTTTAAAATATATTTACTTTGTTAACGTACTAAATGCATTTTTTTTCTCCTTTAAAATAAAAATAAACACTTTCTTTAAATTGGTAATATGTTATAAAACATAAAACATTCAGTTTAGTGATGTTATAAAGAATAGCCATCTTTATTTAATATAAACCCAGCCTGTCTTTATTACTGTCACATCATTGTTTGTTGTCCAGTGACATGTGCTAGCTGTGAAGCACGGGGTACACTTTGTTTATGGGGATTAAGATATTACACGGGGAGAGTTAGGAATTATTGGCAGGAATCTCGTTCTGAAAGTTGACCACATGGTCAGAAATTAGTCGACGCCATAGATATAGAAGAAGACAGACGTGTTTTGTTGGTAGTTTGAAAAGCATTATTAGCTATGTATTGGATGAATTTCATTTGGATTATAGTGTGAATTTATGTGAAGTATTTTATGTGAATTCTAGCTGGCTGAAGTTTCCAATTTATTGTTAACTGTGTTATTATCATGATTAAAAGTACTTCGTCTGCTACGATGAAGTTTATTTCTAGATTTACATGTTGTGGTAATATTATATTACTGAGTAGATCTAGTAGACATACGCAACAACAAATTCACAACTAAAACTTTAACAATACCAGTAGATAAATATAATACAAAAATAAATAAATCAACAAGAACTTAATTTATATGTAAAATTATTAGCTGACAATTACAAAATCAAATACTACTTACTGACTGACTGACTGGCCATTTCATTGTAGGGATTCCTATGAGATTTCGTACACATGTTCTTTTAACCTACAGGTGCTCACTAAGAACCAGTTTCGACAGATTCTGAATCTGAGCACTTACAATTCGCGAACACCGCAGGCTTTCTATCAAACATTTCTATTTTATTTATTTATTTATTTATTTATTTATTTATTTATTCCAAAAGGCCGCAGTCTTTATGTAAATCATAAAAAAAAGCACACAAATTAAATATTTTTAAAACAAAAAAGTAATAATTATGACAGAATCAAAATATAGATCTTGAGTCTATTTCTTTTTTTTTTAGAGAGAAAGAGAGAGAAAGAGAACGCGCAATAAATTATACCTTGTAGCACTGTCGTTTGTTGTTAAAATTAAATATGTAAAATTAAATATGCAGCCAAAAAACAAAATATAAAGCCTGGAAACCAATCCACTGGTGTAGCCGGTGTTTAATGCTAGTAGTCAAGACTTGTACAAATGATGCTTATTTTAGTTTAGAAAAACTTTACATATTTAATCTAAAAAACAGAAAGTTCGCATTCAGGTGTAAAAATGTAGCAAATTAACATGAAATGGAATTTTCAATAAGTTTCTTTTTTTTTCAATCTAATCGAGACGGGTGGTTGGACGGACAGACGGAAGACACACAGACTTAATAGCAGCTTTTTCCATTTGATTGTTAAACATAGCATTGAAAACCTGCACCCTTGTGGGCACCAACTAACCCGACAAACATCATGACGTGATCGCTGTGCTCCGTCAAGTTGTAGGACTTCACAAAGTGAGACAACTTCTTCAAAACATCAAAACCTTCAACTTGTTTGGAATCATTGTGGTGTGGGAATGGCAAAGAGAAGTCATGATAGTTCTGTGGGAAAATAAAGTAGTTCAACTTTTGATTTGAAAGCATAGTTACAATTGTCCCTGGTTCAATCTACTTGTTATTTTAATTTCACCAATCAGTAATAAGTTATAAAAAATTTGTTTTTAAATGACAGAATGTTTGTTTCAGAATGAATTCTATTCCAGGTTCTTGTTTTACTCTATACTATTCATCGTTACATAGACTTATATGTTATTTGTGTTCTATCTTATGCTTCAATGCTGTATTACTAAGAAAACAAAAAGCGCAGTATAAAACAAGAAAAAACATTTAATATGCTTAAAAAAAACATCAAAGTTTTCATTAAGGTTACCCGTCATGTAATTAAATTTGTAATAGATCTAGACCAGTGATTCCCAAACTTTTTTGTCTCGTAGACCCCTTGCCATGTTTTCTGGCTTTCGGTAGACCCCCTACTTAACATGTATTGAATTTTTGCAAATTCATCAAAAAAAATTTAAAACAAATTTCTGTATTGAGTTTAAGAGTGAAAACCTAATTTAAAGCTACACATAGGGTTATACTAAGTTATAGAGATCAATTTTTTTTTATTGATAAAATTCAAATTTAAACTAATTAGAATAACAATGTATATATATTACTGGAATCACCAAACACACTGGAAATGTGGGGTTTTTTTTTTTGGTCGTTTGTTTCTTTTTTTATTTTTGCGCATTTATTATTCGTTGCTATGGATATTATGTTTCATGTAGGAATTTGTTGTTCTATGAAGTAGTCCTCAAACAATTAATTAACTAGTCTTTTGTATCATTGTACAAGTTTTCGCAAAGAGTTTCTCATGTATTTTTTTTATATTTCACGTCTGGCTCAAATATTGGGTGCGCAGAACTGTTTTCACTAACAGGAGAAGGGGTGAAGGTGAGTACCTATTGAGTACTTAAACCAGTAAGCTTTCGGCAGGAAGGGCTCATTAGACTTGACTTGCAGCCCACCTAGCAGAAGGAAAACTGAATTCAAACTGTGCTGCCTTGCAGCTATACCCGAACATGGGAAAGGTTTCGTGAGTCAACCCTGTTAAAAATAAGGAGCCGGCGACCTTTAGGCAGTTTGCAGCACACAGCGCTACACCCTGTTAGAGCCTGCTACGCCGCTGATCCCAAACTGTATAAGTGTCGTTTGGAAAGAAGCTTTTAATTTTATAATTCATGCCACAGGTGTGACCTTGAACTGTATTGTTGCTTAAAGAAATTCGTTTAATAATATCAGATGTAGATTTGTGTAAAACAGTTATTTAAAACTACAACGGCGGGTAAAATCAATGTTTTATCTATAGTGTTCTCTGTATTTTGCTATATGTAAATAGATTTTGTAAGACGCTCACAAACAATTATCTTCTCTATATGGTGTCGAAGAGAGATTGTGTGGGTCTATTCTGATCTTTGATTGTTCGAACGTAGTTCAAATCTTTATCTATTTTGACAGGGTGAAGGCATTGTCTCAAATGATCCTCCAGCATAATTGATTTCATATCGGTATAAAAAGGCAGGCTACCGCTAGTATGACAAGGAAGGAATAAATACCAATTTTAAATAATCAACGCTGTACAGTCTACATTCTTTTTGTTAAAAATTGGTTGCATGTAGACAAAATGAAGCTATTTAAATATGTATTTAAATTAGTTACAACAATTTTTCATTTGAATAGCAGGATAAATATTTAAAGGATTAACTCTGATACAAATCATATATTAGTGTATAAAAGAATTACATTAACATGAAGTTAAAATTAAAGTCATGACCTGCTTAAATGAAATCTATTATTCTAGACCCCCGTGGACATCTCATAGACCCCCAATGTATGTTTTCACTTTCGTAGACCCCTTGGAAGTCTTCGTAGACCCCTGGGCGTCTATATAGACCACTTTGGGAATCACTGATCTAGACTAACAATTATAAATCTTCGCGATTAGAAATATTTTGACAAATTGTTTTGTTTAGGGCAGTTTCATGCTTTTAGCTTTCTCAATACGCTATGATCCTATCAGTTGTCTCAATGCGCTATGATCCTATCACTTGTCTGGACCAGTTTGGAGAGGGGTGTGGGAAGAAAAAAGGCGGTATCTGGGTGATCGCTTTTTAAATGCATTTATAAAATTTTTTGTAAATGTTTAACTACCTGGATTCGAACTCGAGGGTCCTAACCTCCTCAATCAAATTTACTGAACTAGAACTGAACTAGAACTGAACTACAACTGAAGAAGAACTGAACTAGAACTGAACTAGAACTGAACTAGAACTGAACTAGAACTGAAGAAGAACTGAAGAAGAACTGAACTAGAACTGAACTAGAACTGAAGAAGAACTGAAGAAGAACTGAACTAGAACTGAACTAGAACTGAAGAAGAACTGAAGAAGAACTGAACTAGAACTGAACTAGAACTGAAGAAGAACTGAACTAGAACTGAAGAAGAACTGAACTAGAACTGAACTAGAACTGAAGAAGAACTGAACTAGAACTGAACTAGAACTGAACTAGAACTGAACTAGAACTGAAGAAGAACTGAAGAAGAACTGAACTAGAACTGAACTAGAACTGAACTAGAACTGAACTAGAACTGAACTAAAAGAAATAAGTGTGAACAATTTCAGCTTGATCCGAGATTGGGTGCGGAAGAAATGACGTGTACACACTTTTGACCAGACAGAATGCCTTGATAAAACTAGATATATGCTTTGTAAAAATGCTTTAAAAAGCAAAGCATATATAATGGAAAGCACCGCACGATCACAGCCATATCTCTAAATACTTCAAGGTTCAATCCTTATAAGACGGCTTTTTGATCGGTTTTGTTTTGTCAGCCCGTTTATATATGCTTTGTAAAAACCTGTGTCTTGATAATATCGAAAATAACATAATAATAATATAAAATAACATTATCATGTATGCATTAAAAAAAAATACTTCAATGAAACTACCCCAAAAAAAAAACACGTTTTGTGGGAAATTAACCGTTGTAGTTTCGATCTTGTAAGTTGCTGAGTTGTTACAGGCACCAGGTAAGTAATAATAGGTTAAATTTTCATTTTTTTTTCGTCCATCGTAAGTGGAAAAATAAGTGATTAGTTGTGAATGAATGAATCAGTCATTTAATGCTTTTTAAAATATATTTAAACATTTTATTTTAAAATGATTATATTTAAAAACAGATTTCTCTTGAGTGGGCAAATTTGCTTTTTTTTTTGTTCACAAATATACGTAAACACACTAATTTTTAGAAAATAGTCAGAGCCGTTTCATCCAGATTCAAATTTTATGGAGATGTGTAACAAGTCTGTTTGTGTCTGTGATGTAATTGAAAATCTTTTCTACCTTTAAGATGCTGACACTTACAAGGAGGCCCACTAGAATATCGCAATTACGTGTGACCATGCAAAATATTTCACTTAAGTGGTCTTAACTTAGATTTGATAACTAGCTTTTAGACAATTAAAGAAGGTGAAACTTAAGGCCTACTTTATTGTTACCTCAATAATGATAATTTTGACCAATTTAACTCGTATGTCGACCAGAGTTGAATTGATTCTGCGATACATGAGGTCCACCTGTTTTAGGAAGTTAACAATACATTAGGAATAAAACAAGTAAAATTGTATAGAATTAATTGGCTATTTGTTTTCATTGATTCCTGTGTTTTCATCTACAATGAATAATTGTGCAAAGTTTAACTCTTTCTCTCCGTAATTATTTTTCCATGTTCTGACAGAAATGTTCATTTTCCACCTTTGTACATTCTACCCTGTTATGGTTAAACTTCAATAATATTTTTGTAATCAGAAAACGTTACTTTTGGTAAAGAATTATATGAGAATGCCTGCTCTTTTAATGTAACACAAATTAAGTTTTATAACACCAGAAATTAATGTTATTTAATTAGGTCAAGTCAACGATGGTATCGTTAATTAGCATGAAATTAGTTAAATCTGATTCGAGAATGAAAACAAGGAAAACATAGCGTGTACACGATGGTAATACGGTGGCAAGTCAATATCTGCGGGCCGCGGGTAATATCTGGCTAGTGTATACATATAACTTGGTCATGTGGTTTGCTCTATGGACTGTTTTTCGGTGGTCTCGAAGATCCAGGGTTCGTATCCTGCTAACTCTTTTCCCCGTTGTTCTGCGGGAGTGATGGGTTAGGATGTATTTATCTTCAGAATCTGAAGGAACATCCGAATCATGTAAAAAATCTAAAAACAATATATATATATAATTCTCTTCATGACTCAACAGTTTGGACACCAAGAAGTAAAGGAAAGATCACTCTTTTATTTGAGCAAGACGGACTAGAGTTACCCCACGAAACTTAAGGGGCGAAAAAAAAAGAAAGGGGGAGAACAAGCAATATTTACCTGTCACTAAATAGCAGGGCCGAATTTAACCATTGTGACCAAGAAGTCATGGAAAGATCACTGTTTTATTTCTGCAAGTCGTACTAGAGTTACCCCACGTAAAAAAAAGAGGGGGGGGAGAACAAGTAATATACTGAGTATTCAAGTTTGGGAAGGGAGAAGTCATACAGTATATCATACAAATTATTTTTCCTACCTAGATCACGCTCAATAGAAACAATTACCAAATTTTTCAATCTACGAGACTTGTTGACTTCAAGTAATTCTTCATTAGTTTAAGGTGCGAGAAACTTCTTTTATCAGATTCCACAATTACGGGTATTGCATAATGCCGTTTTTTAATCAAGCGTAGGATTGACGTTTTCCATATTGAATAACACCCCAAAATGACAATTTTGTGTATATATTTCAGGAGATTTGTATGAGTTTTCAAAAGATTTTAATAAGTTCCGGAGATTTCTTAGACTTTTGCGTATATTTTACTATTTCAAGAGATTTCCAGGAGCTCCTAGTAAATTAGGAGACCGCGGTAAATCTATTATAAGTTATAAAATGGTTTAATTAAAAAAAAATTAAACCTAGAATTAACGCGGGTCCTATGAAAGTGCGGAGCCCACTGTGGTCGCATAGGTTGCAGTGGCCTAAGGAAGGCCCTGCAAAATAGCGGTGTATGCTGCGCCGTGGGTCGACTAGTTATTTATATGATTGCTCTATATTTAAAAGTAAACGTTGGTGTCAACGTGTTTGAAAATGTTGACCTACTTCCATAACATTAAAAGATTTTAGTGTTGTAGAGTATATTTTATATACCTCATTGAAGTACTTAAAAATAACTCACCCCGTTGACTATAAATGTGTAGTGCTCCCTAATCTTCTGCAAGGTCAGGTTCCTATCGTGATGACATTGTCTCTCAAAACGTCTGAAGGCGCTGTGATCTACCACAGCTAGGACATCGATCATAACCTTTTCTAAGGATTTAGAACTTTGTCTGGCCTCTCTTTCAAGTAATGCACCTTGAACAATTATATTTTTAGAAATTATGTTTGATACAAAATAATATTTTTACATAACCATCCGCTCAGCCATATTAAATATTTTTATTTAATCGGTTGTGTTTAGCCAGCTTGCACCTTGTCACAACTCACGTTTAGTATCTGTACCGCCCCCCCACTATAAAACATCGGTATCCAACAAGAAGCACATAGCCGTTAGGCAGTAGACTCTTTTTTAAACAGTATATCTTTCAACAGAGCAAATGAACAACATGAGCGAGGCCTACACTACAACTAGAAGGTCAGTGAGTAGCTTGTGAGTAGCTAGTGAGTAGCTTGTGAGTAGCTAGTAAGTAGCTAGTAAGTAGCTAGTGAGTAGCTAGTGAGTAGCTAGTGAGTAGCTTGTGAGTAGCTAGTAAGTAGCTAGTGAGTAGCTAGTGAGTAGCTAGTAAGTAGCTAGTAAGTAGCTAGTAAGTAGCTAGTAAGTAGCTAGTGAGTAGCTTGTGAGTAGCTAGTGAGTAGCTTGTGAGTAGCTTGTGAGTAGCTTGTGAGTAGCTTGTGAGTAGCTAGTGAGTAGCTAGTGAGTAGCTTGTGAGTAGCTAGTAAGTAGCTAGTGAGTAGCTAGTGAGTAGCTAGTAAGTAGCTAGTAAGTAGCTAGTAAGTAGCTAGTAAGTAGCTAGTGAGTAGCTAGTAAGTAGCTAGTAAGTAGCTAGTGAGTAGCTTGTGAGTAGCTTGTGAGTAGCTAGTGAGTAGCTTGTGAGTAGCTAGTAAGTAGCTAGTAAGTAGCTAGTGAGTAGCTAGTGAGTAGCTAGTGAGTAGCTAGTAAGTAGCTAGTAAGTAGCTAGTGAGTAGCTTGTGAGTAGCTTGTGAGTAGCTTGTGAGTAGCTAGTGAGTAGCTAGTAAGTAGCTAGTGAGTAGCTTGTGAGTAGCTTGTGAGTAGCTAGTAAGTAGCTAGTGAGTAGCTAGTGAGTAGCTAGTGAGTAGCTAGTAAGTAGCTAGTAAGTAGCTAGTGAGTAGCTTGTGAGTAGCTTGTGAGTAGCTAGTGAGTAGCTAGTAAGTAGCTAGTGAGTAGCTAGTGAGTAGCTTGTGAGTAGCTTGTGAGTAGCTAGTAAGTAGCTAGTAAGTAGCTAGTGAGTAGCTAGTGAGTAGCTAGTGAGTAGCTAGTAAGTAGCTAGTAAGTAGCTAGTGAGTAGCTTGTGAGTAGCTTGTGAGTAGCTAGTGAGTAGCTAGTGAGTAGCTTGTGAGTAGCTAGTAAGTAGCTAGTAAGTAGCTAGTGAGTAGCTAGTGAGTAGCTAGTGAGTAGCTAGTAAGTAGCTAGTAAGTAGCTAGTGAGTAGCTTGTGAGTAGCTTGTGAGTAGCTTGTGAGTAGCTAGTGAGTAGCTAGTAAGTAGCTAGTAAGTAGCTAGTGAGTAGCTAGTAAGTAGCTAGTAAGTAGCTAGTGAGTAGCTAGTAAGTAGCTAGTAAGTAGCTAGTAAGTAGCTAGTAAGTAGCTAGTAAGTAGCTAGTGAGTAGCTAGTAAGTAGCTAGTAAGTAGCTTGTGAGTAGCTAGTAAGTAGCTAGTAAGTAGCTAGTAAGTAGCTAGTAAGTAGCTAGTAAGTAGCTAGTAAGTAGCTAGTGAGTAGCTAGTAAGTAGCTAGTAAGTAGCTAGTGAGTAGCTAGTAAGTAGCTAGTAAGTAGCTTGTGAGTAGCTAGTAAGTAGCTAGTAAGTAGCTAGTGAGTAGCTTGTGAGTAGCTAGTGAGTAGCTAGTGAGTAGCTTGTGAGTAGCTTGTGAGTAGCTAGTGAGTAGCTAGTGAGTAGCTTGTGAGTAGCTTGTGAGTAGCTAGTGAGTAGCTTGTGAGTAGCTTGTGAGTAGCTTGTGAGTAGCTAGTGAGTAGCTAGTGAGTAGCTAGTGAGTAGCTTGTGAGTAGCTTGTGAGTAGCTAGTGAGTAGCTAGTGAGTAGCTAGTGAGTAGCTAGTGAGTAGCTTGTGAGTAGCTAGTGAGTAGCTTGTGAGTAGCTTGTGAGTAGCTTGTGAGTAGCTAGTGAGTAGCTAGTGAGTAGCTAGTGAGTAGCTTGTGAGTAGCTTGTGAGTAGCTAGTGAGTAGCTAGTGAGTAGCTAGTGAGTAGCTTGTGAGTAGCTTGTGAGTAGCTAGTAAGTAGCTAGTAAGTAGCTTGTGAGTAGCTAGTGAGTAGCTAGTGAGTAGCTAGTAAGTAGCTAGTAAGTAGCTAGTAAGTAGCTAGTAAGTAGCTAGTAAGTAGCTAGTGAGTAGCTAGTAAGTAGCTAGTGAGTAGCTAGTGAGTAGCTTGTGAGTAGCTAGTAAGTAGCTAGTAAGTAGCTAGTGAGTAGCTAGCAGTCTAGGCTGCAAGTAAGTACACATGTAAAGCTATGTGCTGAAGCTTCTAATGTCCATTTCTGATCTCTGATTTTTCTATTGGAATACATTTGGGTGGCAAAGTGCGTAGTGTCTAAACACTATCAATCAAAAAGATTCTTCTTTGGTAATTTGGCTGGTCGGATGGTTTATTAGCCTTGTTTTGTGTTGCTGCTCGGTTGAATGTTTGAATTGAAGGCTCTATGGTTCGTGCTCCATTTAGGACTGTATCACTATATCACTTGATATCATTATATTCAATTCAGCTTTTTGTTTCATTCCAATTTGGTCCCTACTTTTGCCTTTCTATATGTAATATGTATCTCTGATGTACAGACACAGTCCTGAGTTGGCATTGTCATCCTACAATATGTTTTCTGTTCCCCTTCCCTTCTTTCTGTCTCCTATCTAACCAATAAACAAAACAAGCTTACAAAGACAGTTTGTGTAGAAGCAACTCAAAATCGGCCCCCAAAGTGGTCCACCCAGGCAGGTAAAAAGGCAGGTTCCAATATTTTCAGAAAGAACATCAGAATGAAATTATATCACAGACAAATGACAGAGAAGAATGGAGAAAGATGGTTGACAGATCTTGTGTGGTGCCCCAGCGGTCCAGTAGACCAAAGGATAGGTGACAGTGAATGTGAAGTTAGATGTGAACCTGGCCTAACTGATGATCAAATTGTTTTGTATAGGGTCAGTCTTTTATTCAATTCCTCAAGAAAAAAAAAAACATTTCCGTAAATGCAAATTCCTTTAATTAAGTGTATATACTACGTGCTGTACCACTGCAGTTTACGCGATAATATGAAAAACTACTTATAAATTGTTGTTTTAAATTATGTCCATCTTATTAACATACTAAATGGATTTTTTCTCTTTAAAAAAAAAGGACTTTTGTGTGTGTAAATGTAGTATTTAGTATGATAGAACTTACATAACTTAGCAATACAAATGTAATAAAAATATTTTGGCAAAAAATCTAAAACCATTTGCATAAATTTGTTAAAATATGTTATATCACTATCTCCCTTTCTAAAACGCCTACCGTGTTTGTTACTATTAATAGTGAATAGCTGTAAAAGTGGTGAATTTTTATGAAAATACTGGTTGCATAAGTGATTTAAAAAATTCGATTTTTTGCTTTCAGAAAAGAAAAACGTAGCCATTGCATCAGATTTTGAATAGTCTAAAATATTATGGTGTCAGATTTTCACTATCTTTTCTAGTTTACGAGATCTAAACGGGACGGATGGACAGACGGACGGACAGACATTCCACCTAAAACTAATAGTGTGTTTTCCCCTTTCGGGGGCCCCTAAATATCCAAAAGATTAACAAATACACTAAGACTTTCTGGCATCGGCAATCCATGACTTTCAGGATTTTGGCATCTACCACTTTCCGACATCTGAGATACCATGAAATTCTGGAATATGCAATTGAAAACAATATTTCAAATCATTGTGAAACACACTAAAATTGTCTGAAAGTAGAAACAAGTGTCCCAAGACGTATATACTATGGATACTTCACTATTTGTTTAGATTATATATAATCTACTGTTTTATTTAGACTACAGATACTCCACTGTTTTATTCAGACTACAGATACTCTACTGTTTTATTTAGACAATATTTATAGAGCTGATCACTTCTGCCATTAAGTGGACTGATGACCTCTCAGTGCAAGTCTGTTGTTCCTCATGTGACTGGTGAGACCTTTATGAGCTTGAAATGTTTGGCTGTACAGTTGGCAAGTTATTTGAGCTGGAGACTTTGTGCCGTGTCTTTCTTACCCAGAGCAGTTCCAAGATGCTCCATCAATTAGTCTTTCGCCCCAGGTGTCTAGGTCAGAGCAGTTCCAAGATGCTCCATCAATTAGTCTTTCGCCCCAGGTGTCTAGGTCAGAGCAGTTCCAAGATGATCCATCAATTAGTCTTTCGCCCCAGGTGTCTAGGTCAGAGCAGTTCCAAGATGCTCCATCAATTAGTCTTTCGCCCCAGGTGTCTAGGTCAGAGCAGTTCCAAGATGATCCATCAATTAGTCTTTCATCCCAGGTGTCTAGGTCAGAGCAGTTCCAAGATGCTCCATCAATTAGTCTTTCACCCCAGGTGTCTAGGTCAGAGCAGTTCCAAGATGCTCCATCAATTAGTCTTTCGCCCCAGGTGTCTAGGTCAGAGCAGTTCCAAGATGCTCCATCAATTAGTCTTTCGTCCCAGGTGTCTAGGTCAGAGCAGTTCCAAGATGCTCCATCAATTAGTCTTTCACCCCAGGTGTCTAGGTCAGAGCAGTTCCAAGATGCTCCATCAATTAGTCTTTCGCCCCAGGTGTCTAGGTCAGAGCAGTTCCAAGTTGCTCCATCAATTAGTCTTTCGCCCAGGTGTCTAGGTCAGAGTAGTTCCAAGATGCTCCATCAATTAGTCTTTCACCCCAGGTGTCTAGGTCTATGTTTGTAAATGTTTTGTAAAATGTTTTACATGTTTCAGATGTTCCTTCAGAAATGAAGAGAATTTAATTCCTAGTCCTAATTTCCAGTGCATACACCGCACGATAAGGCAGTCACCCTGACCAGGCAGACATTGAATGGCTTCATACGTAATGTATGACGTAGAACAGTGGTTCTCAACCTTCGGACCCCTTTGTATAGTCAAAACTTGGTCACAAATCCCTACGTGAAAAAGTTACATATATGCTACTATAAAGATTACAAAATTTAAGAAGGAACATTATATGGTATTATCTGCTTTGTACTCATAATTTTCGTTTAAAGGCGAAGTATAAAAAATTAATGAGATTTTATTAGAGTATTTATGTCCTCCTCAATGTTTGAAAGTAAAAACCGCAAATCTCTACGTGCACAAATTTCATTTCTTGTCGGTTTCTTTAATTTATGATGAGATTTATAGCGGCACTGAATCCACGTTTCTCCAGACTGGAAAGCAGTTAACAACTTTCAGGGCCGGTCTAAGGCCACTGCAACCTATGCGGTCGCAGTGGGCCCCGCGATTTCATAGGCCCCGCGCTATTTCAAGGTGTAATTATTAAATCGCAAAAAAATATACGAAAAACTCATGGAAATCTCCCGAATTTACTAAAATCTCCTAAAAACTATTAAAAATCTCCAGAAAAGTAGACAAAATTGTCATTTGTGGGTGTCATTCAGTGCGGAAAACGCCAATCCTATACGCGATAAAAAAGAAAAAAAAGCATTGTCAGCTTTCATGTAATAATCTGGCAAATTTTATCTTAATCGGAAGTTCCAATACTTTATTTACTTTTATAGTCACAGGCATTTAAATATCTCATTGATGACAAGGTTCGTAAAGTACAGATCGCAATTTTTAACTTAGTAAAGAATGAATAAAATTCAAAGTCGAATTTTTTTCTTATACAAAATCTTAATTTTCGCTCATTATACTTATTATACTTATTTCCACACAAACTAGGCCCCGCGCAATCAGTTTCGAATAGAGCCCCGCAATCGCTAGGACCGGCCCTGATAACTTTTGTACCACGACCTATTGTTTTGTCTTCTGTAACCTGAGTTTGTTGTCTCCCTTGTTCAAACTTTGGTTTCAGTTTCTTTGTTTGTGAACATTTCCAAAAGCTGCTCCTGTATTGCAATGGATTCATCTGTGATTGGGATCTGAGGTTGTTCACGAGGACAAGGGTTCACTACCTTGTAGGTAATATCCGTGTGAAGAATGTCTTTAAGTCTTTGGTTTAGGTTGTCATAGAATAGCACGTGATCAAACGTATTAGACGTAGTGAGTGGCGAGTTGATTATTAGATAACCCCATCGGATAAACTGACTTACGTTCGTCTGCAGACCACAGTTTGAGAACCACTGAAAGTTATAGAGATGAGAATGAAGGGGGTATCTGTGTTATCGCTTTTTATGTGCATTAGAAAAAAAAGGCTGCGTCCTGACTTTGAACTCGAGGATTAAGGCTTCCTAAGCCTCCTCAAGCCTCCTCAGCCTCCTCAAGCCTCCTAAGCCTCCTCAAGCCAATACGGGAACTGCTGGGTCAAGGAGCTGCTAATGGAAGTAGGTTTTATAGTTATTTACGCATTTTTTTCTACAAAAAATAAAGGGACTAATTCAACTTATACCACTATCATTCAAGGATAATTTCTTTCCCTTGTTCAAGATAGAAAACCAAATAATTAATTACCAATAGTTATTGAACTAATCGGTTTAATTTTTATTGATACTTGTGTTGGCATGTAAAAGAAATAAATTGAGCAAAATTTCACCTTTATCCGGGATTGGGTTTAGGAGAAATAACGTATACAAAATGTTTACCAGACAGACAGACAGACAGAGTTTGTAAGCTTTGTAAAAAGTATGACTAACCTTGAAGCACGATCTCCCTCCCAGACATATTTGTAAGAGTTGCCTTCTTGATTACATGCCGTACATTGGCCACAGGAGAAGATTGCCGTCTAAATCTTTGAGCAGGTGCAATGGAGTGCAGTTCTCCATTGTGATGGAAGTGACCTTTCTGAAGCGGTTTTTTTTCATATAAATACACAACTTTTACATTGGGATCTAGTTTCTATTTTTTTTTAAAATTTGTTATTTAAATGTAAACATTGGTTTAAAATTTAACTGATGGGTAGTTTTCGTTTCATATAGGTAACTCACCACTGAAAATGTTGATTTCTGTTGATCGAACAATTTGATTTCGTTAATTTGCACTGCTGCTCCATTGACGGTATCCTGATAGTAATGAATATCCTGGGGATTAAAAAAAAATTCAACGGTCATGTATTAGTGAGGTAATAAATCTCTGACCATATCACAATAAAAAGACGGTTAAATACAGGATCAAGTGAATGTTTATATTAAAGACTAAAACATAACATAAATATATATATATATATATATATATATATATATATATATATATATATATATATATATATATATATATATAGATAGATAGATAGATAGATAGATAGATAGATAGATAGATAGATAGATAGATAGATCGATAGATAGATAGATAGATAGATAGACTCTATTTACTAACATTTCTTATTCCATCAGCTAGGACTAATTTGTACAAGTTCATTTTCTTCACTAATGACAAGCAAGAGAAAGGTTGCCTGACTTTGTTGCTTTATTTCAATTTACGCCTACATGCACGACTAGATTAATGAAGGGAGGATAACTAGATTAATGAAGGGAGGATAACTAGATTAATGAAGGGAGGATAACTAGATTAATGAAGGGAGGATAACTAGATTAATGAAGGGAGGATAACTAGATTAATGAAGGGAGGATAACTAGATTAATGAAGGGAGGATAACTAGATTAATGAAGGGAGGATAACTAGATTAATGAAGGGAGGATAACTAGATTAATGAAGGGAGGATAACTAGATTAATGAAGGGAGGATAACTAGATTAATGAAGGGAGGATAACTAGATTAATGAAGGGAGGATATAGGACATCTTAGTTTTGAAGGAACGTCTGTAACTTATAAGATAAGAAGGCTAACAACTCTTCATAGGGACAAAGAAAATGTCCTAATGTCTATTAATCACCTGACTAGGTGGAAGTAACTCCTGTTCGACTCTAGCTTGACCACTGTCCAGTGTTTTCACTGTGTGGACTGGAACGTTCAGTGTGGCGTGTGGGACGTGCTCCAAATTGAGCTCAACTGCTGTGGAGCCTTTTGTGTAGGTCAGTTGCACTCTATCTGGAATACCGCCTTCAGTTCTTGATAGCACATTGACATTTACTGTGGGAGTTGATCAATCAGATATTCATAAAATATTGCACCACTTTTACATAAAACCAAATAATGAATTAGCATTGTCCACGTTGGTAGTTATAATTGTCAAATCATAAACTTTAAACATTTTAATTGTATCTTCTTATTCTTCCCTCCCAATATTGAAGCTGTAATACAATAGAGATTATCTCCTTATTCTTCCCTCCCAATATTGAAGCTGTAATACAATAGAGATTATCTCCTTATTCTTCCCTCCCAATATAAGCTGTAATACAATAGAGATTATCTCCTTATTTCTAATGTAGATGTTCTATCCTATGAATAAGGGATGTATCTCTGTTCTTTTCTGGGTATTTTAGTTGTTTGAGTGTTTGTAGATTATGGTCTAATGTTTTAATTGCTACTTTACTTTTAAGTCTTTACGTTTTAGTGATTTTGCTCGTCGTGTTGACCTAATCTAATGGGAGTATTCGTTTTTTTAATAAATCTGTTTTGTGTCTGTCCTACCTAATAGTGTAAAGTCCTCCCAAACCCTCTTTCAACAAATATATATTTTACCTATGGTGCTGGTAACTTCTGGAAGTAATGTCCGCGGCGTTCCAGTACCACCTCATCGTGGTCGCCGCGTGAACACTCCGCTCTTTGGGAGTGGCCAAGGGTACTGGTTGCTTGCCGCTGATGAATGAGCAGCCGGCAAGTGTAAAAGGAACTCAAAGGGGTTATGTCCAGCCCCCCCCTGTGGGGCCCCGGGGCAACGGTGAGTAAGAGACCTAACGGGATCTCCGAAAAGCGGATAGCGCTGGACACCAACTCGAGGGTTGGTCGGGTTCTCCTGGGACCCGGCTGATTCGCGGGTCTCACTTTGGGCAAAGACTGGACTGACTGGCGCGGCCTTAGCGGGCTGCGTCGGGCGGACCGGTCGGCGCCCACGAGCTAGGCTCTAACTAGCCCGTTCCCTGGCGCGCTAGTGGAGGAATCCGCCGCGACCAATGGCGACTCTGACACTGGGAATATCGAGAAACGCGTGCCACCCCACTCCTGCCTTGCAGGAAACTTATATGCCAATCTGTGGCGGTGATTGCCTGGGCAGGTCTCTGCCTTGCCCTTAGTGGCGACACAAGTATAGGCCATGCACGCTGCTGCATTAGAGCAGTAACTAAGGCCGCCAACGGCCTTAACCATACAACCATGATTGACACAGACACAGTAAAAAGCGGGCACGAGCAGACCCGAACAGGCTCCGTGCGCCGGGTAGTGGGCGTCAGGCCTGGACACGAAAAGTCAGCTACTAGTCGCCCCGCGACCTCGATGAGGGGGGAATTTGTCAGGTCGTGAAAAGTCAGCTAAAATTCCTCCACTTAAGTCCTCTTCTCAACGAACACTGCATTCGTACCTCCTTCGGAGGTCCGATTCGAATAAGGTTGATGGAAGTCTGCCACAACCTCCTGCGGACCTAGATACACCGCAGGCAAATATGACTGGAAGCGAAATAGTGACGGGAGCCTCCGGCCCCCAAACAACCCAAATTGACACTAGTGGGATCCAACCCACTCCAGGGACTAAGCCCATAAACACTAGGTCCCTCCTGATCTTACAAATTAACATCTGCGGGGTCATCCCAAAGGTGTTAGAGCTCTCAAAACTCCTCCACGAGAGGGCAATAGACGTGGCTTTATTACAAGAGACACTAACTGGCAAACGCAATGCCAGCATTACCGGTTATACTGCATTTAAGTGCAAATGCACAGACTGCCGGGGGCTCATCACGTACGTACGCAACAATCTGGTTGCTACACAAGTCCCCGGTCCACGAGTGCATGGGCGTACCGACGCCATCACCCTCGAGATACATAAATTAGGGCGCAAACTCACGGTAACTAATTTGTATAACCCCCCCCCCAAGCATGAAATTAGTCTCGAATATGACTGTACTAATATCAATACTCACAACGTCATCGCAGGAGACTTTAATGCTAAGTCTCAGCAGTGGGGCTATGATTCAACCGACTCATCGGGACATAAAATTCATGAACTGCTAAATAATTCTAATTTGTTCTGTCTGCAAAATAAACATACTCCCCCAACTCTATACCATACCGGAAATGGCAGCCAATCTAGACCAGACCTTACTCTAATCACAGCTAACCTAGAATCACATACTCAATTTCAAGTCCTAGATGACATTGGAAGTGACCATAGACCCATATTAGTCACAATTGCCCTCTCAGAGGCCAGTGGTGTAACCCCAAAAGCCCCGCGTAGATGGAGTTACACCAAGGCGAACTGGCCAGCCTACGAGGCAGCAGTCAACACTGCCCTTATGAATATTGCAGTGGAGGATAGGGACGTTGACATCATATACGGCGAAATAACAGCAGCTATGTTGGGTGCGGCCAAGAGGTTTGTCCCGCGGACTTATCCTGGCGTAAGGCAGAAACGCGTGTGGTCTCAGGAATTGAATAAGCTGGTCCTGAGACGTAAGCGAGCCCGGAGGCTTGCTGAACGGAAGGGTACCCCTGAAATCCGGCGGGAGTACAATCGGCTCTGCAGAGCCACGAGTGAACTGGCCCGACGCGTCCGGTCGGACCATTGGAACACTGCCTGCGCCGGGATGGATCTTCGGGATACCTCGAAAGCCTGGCGTCTTCTGCGAAACCTAGAGGCCAAAGACACAGCGCGAACGGCTGCCCCTCTATTGTCACCCGGAGGGCCGGTCTCGACGGTAACCAAAATGGCCGGCTTGTTGAATCGACATTTTGCTAAAATCAGCAAGCCCGAAAAGAAGTCTGCCACGTCCAAAGCCCTCAACAAAGAACGTAAGAGGCTCGAGAGGGAGCCAGATGAGCCGGAAAGCCAAGCAACGTGCAACGCGCCCTTCTGTCGTGCTGAGCTGGACAGAGCGATAGCAAAGTGCAAAAACCGAAAAGCTCCGGGGCCAGACAAGGTTACCCCCGAGATGGTAAAACACCTTGGGGGCATTGCGAGAGATAAACTCCTGGAGTTTATGAATCGAACCTGGGCAGAGTCCAGACTGCCCGGGGCCTGGAAGAGTGCTGTCATTGTGCCAGTCCTTAAGAAGGGAAAAGACGCGACTAACGTGGAGTCCTACAGACCCATTTCACTAACCTCAACCCTTGGCAAAGTTGCTGAGCGAATGGTTAACGAGCGGCTAGTTTGGTGCTTTGAGAGTGCCGGTATCCTGGCGCCAGAACAGGCCGGCTTTAGGGCAGGCTTGAGCCCGATAGATCAGGTCACGACATTCGCACAGGAGGTGGCCGACGGGTTCCAGAGGTCCGAGAGCACATACGCGGTGTTCATAGACCTAAAACAGGCCTACGATCGTGTGTGGAAGCAAGGCCTCTATCTTAAGCTAAGAGCTATGGGTGTGCGGGGCAAGATATACAATTGGATACAATCCTTTCTGTCAGGGAGGAGCACACGTACAAAATACCAGCACTCCCTTAGCAAGCCAAAACAACAACTTAATGGCCTGCCTCAGGGCTCCGCCCTGTCCTGTACACTTTTCATAGCCTTTCTTAATGATTTGCCCAGCTCACTACGGTCCAAAAAACTGCTATATGCTGACGATATTGTCCTCTGGTCAACCGGGAAGAAAGCCGACCAAATCCAGGCGGCACTTCAAGCAGACCTCCATACCATCTCCTCGTATTGCGACAAATGGCAGATTCAGATAAACGTTGCCAAAACGACCTGGTCCCTGTTCAGCCTAGGAATCGACATCCTTAAGGCTCCATTCGAGCTTCAACTCGGTGGGCTGCGACTCCAGCGTGAAAATACGCCAAAATATCTAGGGGTGACCCTGGATAGAAAACTGTCAATGCTCCAGCACGTCCAGGAAGTTGAACGAAAAGCCTCGGAGAAGTTAGCGTTATTAAGAAAGCTGGCCAGCACAAAGTGGGGTGCCAAAGCTGACATGCTACGCACATTGTATCTAGGGGCAGTCAGATCACAAATCGAATACAGCTATACAGTTCAAGTATATGCTAGTAAAACTGCCCTCGAATCACTCGACCGGGTACAAGCACAGGCTCTACGGTTCATTTGTGGCACCTTTAGGACAAGCCCAACAAACGCTGCTGAAATTTTTACAAACGTGGCACCCTTATATCTTAGGAGGGAGAGGGCAGTACTTACGGCCTACGAGCGCTATAAAAGGGGCGACTCTAGGCTACCCACCTCAATATTAGTGCGACAGTGGAGAGAGAGGAACCGCATTAAAATGCGATCGTTCCTACACATAGCGGCCAATTTGTCAAATACAGCTGGACTCTCCACTGATAGAATTCCCATTAGGAGAATCAGTACGTGCCCTCCGTGGAGGAGATTGCCGGCCCCACAAATAAACCTGTCCCTGTTAGGGCAAGAGGGAGCCACCAAGAGGCGATTAACACCTGCCATTCTCCAAAATTTGGCATCCATTACAATAAAGTCCTACCCATCAGATGCCATATTCTGTTATACCGATGGGTCGGTAATGAGGGACCCCGATAGATCGGGGTATGGGGCCCTTATTGTCTACCCCGACCGGACTGAACCAGATAGGCTCTCTGGTCCATGCGGCTACGCTGCATGCTCCATGGATGCCGAACTGACAGGGATAACTAGGGCGTTCGAGGCCATTAGGGCCCGAATGCTCGAACGCGAGACTAGCGCCACTACGGTGGTGTTGGTCACTGACTCTCGCTCCAGTCTCCTAGTTATGGGTGGCGGCGGGGGAGGGTCGCCCGTAATAGAAGAGGCAATCGGCGCCGCAGATAACATCCGCCGAGCTATTGGAGCTGTCGTTTATATGCAGTGGGCGCCTTCACATTGCGGCGTGAAGGGCAATGAAACGGCAGACGCCCTCGCAAGGGAGGGTGCAATGGCAGCCACACACCTCGAAGCACCAAGCACGTACTTACAAGCAACGGCACAAATCCGAGCACTCATTCATGAGAAGTGGTTAAAGTCCTGGGAGGAATCCGACAGAGCACGTGGTGTCTGGCAGCGCATGCGTCACCCAGATCGCGACGATCCATGGTGGCGACTGAGGAGGTCAGAGCAGTCAATAGTTGCGCAGTGCAGGACGGAACACTGTCCTATTGGGGCATACTTTGCCCGGTTCCGCACTAACTTTGACTCCCGATGCCGTCACTGTGGAGAGAGCGTCGAAACAGTGTCGCATGTCTTGTACGAGTGTCCCCAGCTCCGCGAGCTAAGGGGGGACTTGCCTGTGCAGTCACTCGACTTGTATGGTAGCTATGAGGCACTACGCCGGACGGCTAAGTTTCTTGCCAGAGCACTACGGGAGGACTAGTCCTTCCTGCTCTGATTTTTCAATAGGAGTTCATCTCAGGAAGTAATGTCAACATCACCAACATTAAAACGTAGGCCTGCACGTTAACCATTTTCTGTAACGAAGTCTTGATATAATCTGTCAATGATCATTATAAACTAAATGACAGACAATAACGCTAGATACTTTCATATAGACTGGCTGAGATTTAAATCATTCACTATCTCAAAAGTATCTTCTATCTTTTGGGTTACATAGAAATATTAGTATAATTGATTCTTTTATTCTATTAAACGTATGTTTGATATATTTATATATATATATATATATATATATATATATATATATATATAAATGTGTATTTTAAAACAACTAAACTTCTAGGCTTACTTTGACAACGTGAATCTCCTATGATCAGGTCTCCGTGTATAGTCAGGGCGGAGATGAACACGTTAAACTATTTATACGTATTAATTTCTGACGGCAGGTGTGGTTGAGATTCCAGGATTCGATCTTATTTGTTTATCAATACTGATATCGATTTTTCTATTAGTAAGCTTTTAGATAAGTTTATTCATCTATAAAAATAGAAAACTATTTTTATTTGTTATTTTTACAAAGCTTATATCAACTCTTAGTGTGTCTGTCTGTCTGTCTGTCTAGTCAGAAGCTTGTGCACTTTATTTCTCCCACACCCAATCTCGAATCAAGTTGAAATTTCACAAAAATATTTCATTTACTTGACCAAAAAAAAAATCAATAGAAAATTTAACCGTTGTTATTTAACAATTGGTAAGAAATTATTTTGTTTGGTATCTTGAACAAGGGAAAGAAATTGTAATTAACTGAAGTGGTGGTCTAAGCTGAATTGTCCCCTTTATAGATCAAGAAGCCTGAGATGGCTTGAGTCATGACTTTGAATTCTGGCCGTTCCCTTGTTTTTTATAAATGTTTTTTTTTTATTGTGAGTCTAGATCTAATACAAATTGAATGACATGACTGATCCAAACTATTTGATACAACGTGTCACGGTTTACCGCTCGTCTAGCACTGGCCTGGGTGTGGCTAACCACACACATAGCACTACCCCCATCAGTGTCACCACCAGGTTTATTACAGTTAGCGCTCTCTAAAGTAGCAGATTTAAACCAGTTTACGATGGCTTGAGTTCTTCACATCCCTTCGTCAAAGTTCAAAATTGCAAACCACCAAACTTATTCATAGG